>NC_041381.1:515079266-515094077 GCF_002162155.2 Triticum dicoccoides | reverse complement strand
GGTCACCGACAGGGGGCAACGTAGACAGGAAGGGTAAAAATGGAAAAGGATGCGGTAGGTGCAACTACCGCTACTGTGGATACAGTGCACCCTACCTAACTCTGACGGCAGGGGACAAGGGCATTAAATGCCTGTCTGAGTTGCCTAAACAGTGCAAAAAGTGACCGTTAGGAGCGCCACCGTTTGCCACGATGGCCTTCTCTTCATCTCCGCTTGCCACCTCGCACCCCTAGCTGCACAGCCTCCTGCCACGTGTGCTTGGGAGAGTCCTAGAGCGACACGCTAGCAGGTGTGCTGGAGCGCGGGCACGAAGTGGGGGTTTCCCGCGGCAAGCTCCTTGCCGCGGTCGTCGTCTTGTCGTGTTTGGGAGCTTGTCGCTCACCGGGCCTTGCCGGGACGCAGGGCGCGTCATGGCAAGCTTTCTTGGTATGCCTTGAGTGGCCTTCCCGGCAAGCTCCTCTTGCCGGGGTCTTGTCTCTTCCCGGCAAGATCCTCTTGCCGGGGCCTGGGTTGGCCTTCCCGGCAAGCTCCTCTTGCCGGGGCCTTAGTTTGAGTACTTTGTTCTTGAATGGTCTTCGAGGGAGCCACGGAGGGTCTTGGCGGTCACCCAGCAAGCCTTGCCGCGGGGCGCTGCAACTGCCCGTGCACGAGTTCGGGATACTAGGGTACCCCTACTCTAGTACACCGACAAACTGTAAGAAAGTGAAATTCCAATAGACGACAGGATCTCGTAGCTATATTGCACACTATGAGGCTCTTGTAATTAGCTGCCATTTCATTCTTTTCGCTGTACCATATTATCAGATCTATATTGACTTCTTCGAAATGCAGAGGAAAGCCTGCAAGGACCAAAAAGTACCTGAACCAAATGTTGTGGAAATCTTCAAGGACTGTCACACCAGCAAGAAGAAGGGCATGACTACACTAGTCAAAGCCGCTGTTGTAAGTCCTTAATCCTCATGCCTTTTAACTACTACTTACTCTGACTTGTGCCTTGAACTGCATGGTTTGCAGCCAATGTCTATTACTCTTTTCAATTTTATACACAACTGTCTTAGCATATCATTGCACCTTACAAGGTTTAAAAGAGAGGAGCGATGTTCCTTTGATCTTGACCCGTAATCTAGTTCCATGCTGGACTTGCCCACACAATGTTACAATTTCCTGTTTGTTTGTTCTTAGTTGTTTTGTGATATGAATGATGTCATACTATGCTTACCGTATTATAAACTTTGTCTCTTTATCCTTAGCCCTCAATACAATGTGAAGAAATAGACAATACATTAGCGATGGTACATGGTCATATGTTTGGAACCTGGTTTTATTATGTACTTTGCAATAAAATACAACTAATATTTTACATGGCTTCACCAGAATTAGTTCTGTATATAGACCAAAGCTATTTTGTTTGGTTTTGCTGCCTCCTTAATATCTTCTGTTCTGGTACTACTAATGTAAAACCTCAACTTTTCAGCGAGCTATGGAAAAAATGGTGGAACCGCCACCTTCTGAAGGTGGCGAGGCAACTATAACTGCAATGTCAGCTCTTGCTGGAGTGGGTTAGTACCTGTCCACTAACAGTGCCAAAAGCACGTTCCTCCGTAATACTGGGTGGGTTGTTAAGGCAATATCGTCCAAACTGCCTCATGATCAAGATATGCAAGCTCAAACCAATGTTGTATCTGCGCTCCAGACACAAGTCCATTCCCTAACAGAGACCCTTTGTGAAACAAGGAGAGACATTGTTCGATATGCATGGTTTTGAAACCAGACTATCAGACATTTCCTATGTTGTTCAGGAGCCTAGGGGAAATGAGGGCGGTTATGGTGCTCCGTCGAACAATAGAACATGAAAACGCAACAGTCAGGTCAAATGAACTGAGCTTCTGAACTTCTGGTGGTGCATTTATCTGTTAGACTGTTAGGTTTTATGCCAACCTTCCTTTTGTTATATAGTTGTAATTTATTTTGGTGCGATACAAAATTTATTCTTAACGTGCAACCACCGGCTGAAGAAAACAGCAAGCCATTTTTGTATAGTGTAGGGTGTTCCCTATGTTTGCACTGGTGGCGATATTTGATGCCGAGTGGATGTAATCTGTGCAATCGCCTTAATAGCCTAGTGTTAGTTTCGACCTTATTTATTTCGTAGTCTTCTTTTTCCCTGGTTTTCTAGTGGCCGCAACTACCATGGGCCATATACGGGCCATAGGATCCATGGGTCTCCTACGGTCCGTCGATAAATGGGCCTCCAACAGGGCCGTAGAATCGGTCCTCGGGCCATCAGATAAATGGGTCTACATGGACCGTAAACGGGCGTAATTGGTATCGGCCCAGCACGGTAACGGGTCGTTAACAGGACGTAGGACAGCAAAGGCCTAATTCTATCACAGGCATAACGGGTCGTTAATGGGCCACAATATAGGACGGGCTGGAAACGGCGCAACGGGTTAACAGGCCAGAAACGGGCTAACTCTTGCCATGAGCTGAATTTGGCCCATTAGGGTAACAGGCCAGTAATGGGACGACTCTTGCCATGGGCCAAATTTGGCCCCTTAGGGGAACAGGCCAGAGACGGGTCGACTCTTGCCATGGGCCGAATTTGGCCCATTAGGTTAACAGGCCAGTAACGGGCCGACTCTTTCCATTGGCCGAATTTGGCCCATTAGGAGAATATGCTAGTAATGGGCCGAAAGTAATCGAGGGCCGAAAAGGAGCCCAAGAACGTATGGGCCGTCAATAGGCCAAAAGTTAACACGGGCTGGAAACGGCCCATGTAAATCACGGGCCGTTAACGGGTACAAAGAAAATTACGGTTCATTATGGGCTAGAGTCACCGTGGGCCTGTAAAGGGCCGAAAGATACGAAGGCCTCATATGGGCCGAAAGACGTCGTAGGCCATACATGGGCTGAAAGTGAAATGGGCTGGTGTTATATTCGACGGCCCACATGACGTTGTTGGGCCGATTTCCTTCAGGGCCTAACGGGCCGTGAGTTAACGGGCCGTAGAATGGGCTATTTGCAAAGAGACCGTTAACAGGCTTTTCATAGGCCAGCCCGTTAACTTTTGACCAAGTCAAACGGGCTATCTTGGTAAGCCAAATGGGACAGTGGTGGGCCGTGGCACGTGTCGACATATCATAGGCGCCTATCTGACCAACTAACGAGCTGACACGTGTTTCGTCCTGCCAATAAGAATTTTACACATGGAAATTTCCCATTGGTCAGGGCTGTTAACGGGTTATCAGATCCAAAACCCGACCAGATAGCTTAACGGTGTTCCCGTACGATGGATGCCACGTGTCGGTCACCCTTGACGAAAGCACTTCTGTGACGCGCGATTTATCATCATGGAAGTGGACACTTCCGTGATGATAATTTTGGTAATGTCATGGAACACTTCTACGACAGCACAGGTATGACTATCTTGATTCTCTCATAAATTTGTCATGCATGTACATGCATGACAAAAAATGCGACCTACTGTGACAAACACGTATCATCCCAGAAGTGTATTTTTTGTAGTGGGGCCCAGCGCAACACACCCCTCAAATTAAACTAAGCACAACTGAAATTAAACTATGCAACTAATACGGTAGACACTCTATTAGAAGTTTAGAACCACCATGAGCAACAACACTGCCACCTTACTCTGAGTCCTCGTCCATGTCCTCGACTTCGTCCTTGTCCCTCTTCCTCTTGGCCGATACTTCTTTGCTTGAACCGCACACTTGGATGTTGCCCTTCATCCAACCCTTGTAGATATTGAAACAAAGGTAGCCATCCATTGCAGCGTAGTGGATGTGGTCTATATCTAGTACATTCCGCTGCCATGCATGACGATGAAACGTGTAATGAGGTTTCTCCAGTTTACGATACGAAGGATGAACCATGGCTCCTACCAGGGTCAGCATTGAAGGCTGACGAGAGGGCAGCAGCCGATTCTTCTAGAGGTCGAAGGGGTTGCCTACAACGAGGCCTATCCGACCCAGGACTTCTTTGTCGTTCTTAAAGTCTACATTAACGAATTTCACTGTTTATCCTTGAGGAAGTTCTTAAAATCCCGGCACTCAACGTTGGCATGGCATATGTGGTAGACCAAGCAAACGTTATGTATGCAAACCTGGATCACGGCGGGCTTCTTCCTCTCTTCGTCCTTTAGATCCTTCTCTCGTCCCAGGACTGTGGTGCACTCAACATCTAGCCCAGCGACCCACTTATCATCTGAGTTTTCGAACATGTGTCTGAAGCGAGAAAGGCGTCCTTTCACGTCGCGGAAGAACAGGTGTAGATGACGTCGAACTCATCGCCGGTGATGGTTCTAACCTTTTACTCACCGCCGATCATGGAGATTTGGGACGCCATGGAATTGGGAGGAGGGTTAGGATTAGTGGAACTGCCGTAATGTGAATGGACGGGACGACTAGGAGTGAACCGACGTAGTATTGAAGGACGTGCGGGGACGAGTAGGAGCGAACTGCCAGCGTGCGAACGGCAGGGTACTGGCTTTCCATTCTCCCATGATACGGGCTTCCGAGAGCGCTTGGATCTGAGACCGAACGGTTGCAGGGCGTGATTCTAGACCTATGGGTGAATATCCAATCCTGGAGGGTTATTCTGCAAATTTTCAGCAACTTAGCATGCGACCGTTTGATCTTAGATCCAAGGCTGCCAGCAGCCCGTATCATGGTCGCGCCTACCATGACCGTCGCGTCGCTCGCGTGGTCGCGCCCTTGGAGATTTAACACGATGCGTTAGGCTATCTGATGTTGGCATGTCATACATAGTCATCACTTAGTCACTCATACTACAACAAGGTTGGCTATAAGTGTATTTTTTTACTTCTCTCTATCTCTTTCTTCATACTCCCTCCGTCCCATAATATAAGAACTTTTTTGACACTAGTGTAGTGCCAAAAATGTTCTTATATTATGGGACACATGGAGTACTAGTATTTATTGCATTTGCCAAGGAGTGACCTCTTCCAATGAAATGGTGTTGCTAAGTTTGCTTCATTTAATTAGCTATAGACACAAAATTATCTTTTCACCTAGGTACACGTGCTTAGCACCATTTCTTCCTTGGGCTGCCAAACTAGTCTCTCTCTTCTTGATTAACTTGCCACATCAGACTTTATGCCTATGTGGCAAGCTTAGCACCTGTAGGAGCAAGTAAAAGTAAGTACAATAGTGCGCTTTACATGGCATTTTTGCATATGTGGAGGAAAGAGAGGCAAGGAAAAAGTGGAGAAGTGGGCTCTCATGCAAGAGCCAGCCTCTACTACATGGTGGAGCATTGGGAGAGGCACATGTATGGAGGTGGTCAGGAATCGGGAGACTCACGCCGGTCATAGTGCCGGAGTTAAAATGATAATGGCAAGTCAAATCATGGGGCCCCACCTGTCCAGCAGTAACTCACTGTCAAATCACACAGCCCTACGATTGCAGCAGCCTACTCCCTCGTCTTCTCGTGTCTCTGTCGAACCGACTAGGCGGAACTGCCCCGCCTACTGCGCAGGAAAAGCCCCTCCCTCGACTTTTAAATACAACTACACCCGCGTAAGAATCCAATGATATACTTTTTGTGACATAGTAACTCATATTTAGTTAGTCAAATGGATGACCTAGAACTACGTGTAGGCCCTATAAACCGATACGCCTAAAAATAAAAAACCGAGACGGAGAGGGTAGTTCAACACGTATCTTTTTAGATCAATATAGTCGGGATTCACCAAGGAGCAAAACCCCCAAGTGGTAGGTTGCTCCTGTCGTGTTGGCGTAGCAACTCAAGCAGGGTCAGTCTGCACACGAAATGAAGACACACTTAATAGGACCCCTTTGGCCGACATGTGGCTCATCCACCGTCTTGTTCCACATGCGATGCACCAAATTACAGTTCGGAGCAGCGGTTGGAATTGGAGGCACCCCGGTCGTAGCGCCGCAGTAGTAGAAAATGAGCGATGAGGGGTCAAATCACAAAGCCCCACCTTTCCCGCATTAAGCTGGACGGACGAAGCAACCATCATTTCACTCTAGGGCATAAGAGCATAAAGAAAAGAGAAAACAATGATGCGTGCGGCAGCTACCTAGGCCACCCTAGGGTAGGAGTCTCCACTACAGATCCTTTTTTTAAAAGCGCCTCCACTACAAATCGGCTTCTCCCTCGTCCTCTTGAAGAAAACCGATGATGAGTGCGGCGGTAGGGTTTGTAGGAGTACTACGGCGTGCGAGGCCACGTCGTAGTAAACGGGTTCGAGTCGACGCCTTAAATATGTGTGGGCCACTTGGTAGCTTTGAGTCATATATGCATGATGTAGCTGTTCGTTTAGTTCTTATAGTTCATTTCATTCAAAATCAATTAGTTTTATAAAAATGTTAAGATTCATGGGGTTGTGCATTGTAAACCATAAAGTAAAAAACAGATAATGGCAATTCATTTAGAAAAAAATAATCAATTATGATACAGAAGATTCTAGAACAAAGGAGAAGTGCTTGTGTTTTGAGGTTTGTGCATTATGCTTAAGTTCAACCATGCAGTCTTCTAAATTGTACATGTGGCAGATTTGGTGGAATTTTGATGATATCCAACGGCCAGTAGTGCTCGGATTTGCCTGTCTCTACACTGTCGGATTAGCTTCATCCAGCGACCATCTTTCAAAGTTATTGGCACCGTATATAGTTCTTGTGCCATAGTTGCATGTTTTGGAAAAAAGCTACTAGTGGATTGTACTAGCTATTTAGGAATAGAGAAGATCTATACATGGAAGTTGTAGGGAAAGAGATGACATGGAGCATCTCAATTCCTATGAGTAGGGATTGGAAAAGAGATGTCATTTGGTTCACATCATAGGAACTTTTCTATTGAATCTAGAGATGACATGTATCTCAATTCCTATGAGGAGGGATTAGAAAAGAGATGTAATTTGGTTCATATCATAGGAACTTTTCTATTGAATCTATACCTATACTAATTTTAGACTTCCCAGAAATTACCACGTTAATCAGTAATTAGGAATCGTTAATCTGGTGGGACCGAGTTATAACGGTGTAGATCTAATCGTAAAATCCTAAGCCAAAGAAAAAAGCTTTTTCTTAAACGTTAAATTTGCGTTACTTTTGTCGTGGGAAAAAAAGAGCCAACGTGACCCACCATGCACGTTCCAAAGACCCATTATAGTTTCCATGTTAATTAAAGCATAATTAATCATAGGAAAAATGCTCTAAATTATTTCCATTACTCTTGCGGTAAAAGAAAACCAGCCTAATAGGCCTCTTCCAGAACTAAATCAGATTCGTAATCTATTTTTCCTACTCTACCTCCGACCTGACCCAGCCTACACATATGAAACACCTTTTGAGGTTTCCACGTTAATTGAGCCTTAATTCTAGGGAAAATGCTACTGATAAATTATTTCCATTATTACTCTTGCTGTAAAAAAAAACAACCAGATCAGCCTGTTTCAAAAATAAAACAGAGTTGTCATCTATTTTCCATAACCTACCTCCAAGATCACCAACTCAAGAAATCACCTCCGCTTAACCCTTGATCGAGAGCTCTTGGTTGAGGTCTTAATCGCCTCTTTCATGGTGACCTGGTGCCAATCTTGGGGTGCAGGCCATATGCATGTTCGCCTCCACTTAACCCCTGGTCAAGAGCTCTTGGCCGAGGTCTCAATCGCCACAAGATATGGCAGCCATGGCCTCTTCCTCCTGGTGCTATCAGGCATCTCTCTCTCTCTCTCTCTCTCTCTCTCTCTCTCTCTCTCTCTGTTGCTGACGAGAACTTGGCTCAGTTAGATCTAGCGGCAAATATAAGAGAAGCGAGATTAGCATGCAGGTGATCAGCATCATCAACTGATATATAATTGGCTGGATCCACATCATATAGTAAATTGGGCGACGAAGTGCAGTGCAGGACCTTCCACCATGTAGTGAATAATATATTAAGCATCGCCCTGCCCAGCCTTCTGATTAGGTAAATACAATGCGTTGTCTCTACGTTGTTTACCTTATCCAGCAAGGGTGCATATGAGAAGCTCTTCTTGGCTGCAGGATCGTCGCGGTCGAGGACGCGGTGATAAGCTCACCATTAAGCAACTGATCTGGAGATGGATTAATCGTGTAAAGAAAATTTTCCTCTGAGATAGAATAATTTTTTACTTACTTTATTTAATTACAATGTCTTTTTAGGATGCACCTCTGTATGGTATATATTTGTCTGCTTAGAGCATGAAAATTTGCTCAAGGAAACAATTTTCATGTTTTTATCGCAGATATGAGCTCTCTTTTTGTCTAAATTTTTCATATTTTATACCTGATCCTGACACTTTTTTTACTATCACCAATCTCCATTGATAATCTCACCTGTTCCTCATCTCTGACACGTAGCGTAAAATATCCAATCCTATTGATAAGATCAGCGTCTCTCTTGATCATA
The DNA here is from genome assembly GCF_002162155.2 of Triticum dicoccoides. Classification (NCBI taxonomy): domain Eukaryota; kingdom Viridiplantae; phylum Streptophyta; class Magnoliopsida; order Poales; family Poaceae; genus Triticum; species Triticum dicoccoides. Next base: position 515,085,641 of record NC_041381.1, on the reverse strand, counting down.
CAGACCTCCAAATCCACAATAATTATTCAATCCAGCCCATCAAGTTGTTCATCGAGCAACCACCGATGCCCATGGTACGAGTAAAAAGAGTATCTTTCAATCTAGTTCGTGTTTGTTACCTCTTATACTTGGATTGTACTTCTGACTTTCTGTCCTATATGCGCATTTTGTTCTCACACTGTATGTTGGGCCTCATTTGACTGGTATTATAAGAATTTCAAATACAATTCATCTTTTTTTTCTAGGTTCCGAGCATAATACGCAACCGATTTTATTTTCTCCGGGGATTCTATTTTAATCAGGTATGTTTCTCTGACGGACAACCAGTCAATTGTTTCCCACGCTAGCATCACACATGTTATTATGTGCAAGAAATGAAATTATGTTCCATGCAATAAACTTTGCATGTACACAGAAATTTTTGACCTTATCAACAAAGCCACCAGATCACGAAATTTGAGGTATTCTAATTAACCTTTTCAGAATGCCTGAGACTAAATTAGAGCATAACTATGGAAGCCATGCCATGCAAAATAGGCCCATGCATGAATCATATATCTCAATAGGTCGCCTTCTTGCCAAACTTCGCATTGACTAAAGTATCGAAGGTTAGAGTTTTCCATCTTCTCTCAAGTTGTTTCTGTGATTGTTAGGGTGCTCTGCATTGTTAATGAATAACAATTGGACGTGACATCAGTTCATGCACTATAACATTTGTAAGTTAATCTAGGTTAAAATATTATGAAGAATGCATGTTTGGCTTAGAGAGTCGACAAATATATTCAACATATTTTTTGTTCAAGAATTTCCATCATAATCAAGCTATTTGCCAGTAACCCAAACCTATGGATATATATGAATAAAGTTTACCCCAACTGGATGCAACCGAATTTCAGGTTACCATGTTATAAAGGTCAATCTTACATACAAGCAAGAAAACTAAACAGGTACGTACAAATACTCTACATTCAAGAAACATATTTACTTAATTTTTACACTGTTCATTTTTGGGACATGATCATGATAAAGTTTTTTATAACGCCATGTCACTATGGGAATCGCCGAATTCGCGGAGTTTCCAGCACACTCAGCAAATCCTAGGAAAAACTCGGCATTGTGGTTGTTTAGTTTTTTACTCAGCAAATATCACTCGGGTGGACGGACGTCAGCAATCATCAACTTAGCCGAGTTCTTATTATCGGACACTTGGCAAACATTCAAATAGCCTCTGTCGAGTTTCAAAAATTGAGAACTCGGCAAACTACCACGTTTGTAATAATTACGATATATAGCTAGGGTGGCACATAATGGATATGGGGCACGCGTGTCAGTTTGTTTGGTTTGATAAGTATGATTTTAGGTCAATATTGCATCAGTATTTTGGTAAATACAGTATGGAATCATAATTTTTGGTTTCATTGTATACCAAGTGTTTCAAGTAAGGTTTTTGTATATACCATATTAGACAAAGTTCATGCGCATACAACATAGAGACAAAAACAGTTTACTTTTGCCTAAGTTAATATATTAATATTTTACTTTTAGGACTAATATAATCAAAGTGAATATGTTTAGATCAATGTGTGTGTGTGTCTATATATATATATATATATATATATATATATATATATATATGTATATATATATATATATAATGATATTATGGAAACAAAGAAGATGTACAAAAGAGCAACCATTGAATCATGTACAGAAGCTCAAGCACATGACTATTTTCTCTATGCATGATTTTATTATATCTGTTTGAGACTAGGCTTTTGTCCTTTTATGAGGAAATTATGGCACAAGAAAGAAAATAAATGGTCTCTGATGCATGCATCCATTCCTCTTCTCTTTAAAGAGGTCTGATTGATTTTCGTTATTCATTCTGTGAGGCTCTTTCATCTTAATATAAGTAAACAATAGACTGGGCGGAATAGATGTCAAGTGAATGAACAATCTGCAAAAATTATTTTCAATGTGTTGAAGGCATTATATACCAGGATTAAAGGGTGTTAAATAATTTTATTTTTATCTAGATAAAGAACTTTTGAGTATATGCACCATTTCATATATTGTTATTTGAAGTTTTAATTTTTAACTATGATAATAGTTGAATATTAAACATATATGGTCATGGGACAAGATGGAATTCTTCCACTAGAAATTTTGGAATTCTCGATTTCCTTACTCCGAGTAAATGAAATGTCATCTAAGAAATTCATCACATTTTCTTTACTAAAGTAGCCCGTGCGATTGCACGGGTTGACGACTAGTATACGCTAATGTTTATTTTGCTTTGAAATTAAGGTAGTATATGAATCCATTCATATGAACCAAGTGGCTCTAAAGCTATAGAAATGATATCATGTTTATTTCCTTTGAAATGTGGAGTATATGAATCTATTTCTATGAACCAATTGGCTCTAAAGGAAAAAATCCTATAAAAATCATATCATATAGAGTTCCCATGATATTCCTCGACACTAAAGGATGGTTGAAATTGCTGCGGGTGATACGATGGTCTTTCTTTGTAGACTCCTCACCCATCTTTATAGTTACCTCTCGAAGATGAATGAAATGATATATACAGGGTATTCTACATGTGCAATTTGGTACACGAAAACTCGGTAAAAATTTGCGAGGTTCGAATTTTCAATAAAGTTATATGCACTGCATTTCGGAACAGAGGGAGCATACGGCAGTTGCTAACACTCATGTGGAAGATTTGTGTGTAGGAGGAGTGGCTGTTCTGTTAAATGACATGGCAAAATTGACACTGTCGGATGCCGATCTACCGGTTCTTACGGCGTTCATCAGGAAAAGGCTTGTGGCGAACGTTTGTCGGATAATGATTTACGGACACATGCATTGCATTGATACGTGCCCCCCTCTCTCTCACGCACACGCACCCACACGAGTCACTACTCTCCCGAGTCCTCTCGCAGACTCACACGTCGCACCCACCGTCTATGTGTAGGTAGACGTCATGCACATATGTGCTCTTCACACCCTACCCTCAGAACTTCTAAATAACAAAAGACGATGTGCACATTTTATTTTAGCTCACACGTCACACACTTATACTATTACTCTTGCGGCGAACGTTCTTTGGGCATAGTATATTGTACTCTCACGAAGAGAAGCGGTGCACGCACGCACTAGTTCTCTCACACCCACTCACGGGTACACGTAGGAGCGCATTTTTTTGAAGCTGGTACAACAAAATCACTCCACTACATATAAAAGCAGGAGCCTTAGCGCTTGCTTTACTAGGGTTCCTCTCGTTCACTCTCTCATGCTCTCCAGATCTAAGCAAGACATAGGTGGCCACACTCTCTCTCAGCTCACGGCTGGTCACAAATTCGGCCGAACAACCTCGACCGGGGCAGGGGTGTAGGTGCATCGTTCACGCTGTCGTCGGCGGCGAGGGAGGAGACCAATGGCTGCCCGTGCGTCCTAATCGGCGGCCTTGCCGTTCTCTCCGAGAGAGCGCCGACTCGGGAGGACCTCCGACCCCTTCTTCATCCCTGCGGTATTGTGGCCAAGATGCGGCCTCCCGACGCTATCTTTGCCACATGCCGACGACCCTCAGGTATATATTCCTTCAAAACCTGCCTTACTCTACTGCCCTAGCTCCCTTCGTGTGGATCCTTTTCTACTTCCATCCGCTGTTCCAAAGCCACCTAAACTTCTACTATTATTAGAGGTAAAGCTAGTTCATAAAGTCGACTCTAAGCGTTGGTTCAAACAAGGAAGAAAGTGGGAAAGTTGTAGCATGAATGTATGACTTGGTTCTAAGAGGAAACGGGGGAAAGTAGTAGATATCGGTTGTCCCTACGCTCATATCGCTACCGTTAATGTAAAATCACATGAAGCATTAAGCAATGCCATTTTATGTCACTATAAGTAATGGTCTAGTGCCGTCGATAAATTGAAGCAATGCCACCACCATTTTATGAAGTGCTTCCGTCTTGCTTTATTTCCCATGAATTGTGTTTTTGCAGTTACACTTAAATCTCACACCGCTAACATTGCTTCATCCCAGTGGAACTGCACAAATTTGATTGCACATTTACTGACCCTGTGCTAGTCTCATGACAGTAATACTAAAGCTATTGTTCTGCATGTTAATCTAGTGGCATTGTTGATGTGATGTGATGCTACTTACTTAAGGACTCTTCATACTGTCAATCTAGTGCCAATTATAAAACAATAGATGTTGCTGTTAATCATACGCCACTGTAAATATTTGTCACTGTTTAAATAACCATATTACTTATTTGCGCAAACAGGGATGTCTGTCTCCATATCGTTTCGGGATGTCTGTCTCCGTATCGTTTCTATCTGCGCAATCAAAAGCACACACCTCAGTTTTAGTACAACTGCGCAAAATGAGGTGGCTATCCCTCGTTGCCGTCGTCTAACTTCCCGTCTTCAAGGTATCCCTACATTGGTAGTAACTAAGGTAGAATGACCAGCGCAATCTAAAAGAAGCTGATTCGTATGTTTTATTTCCTGATTGCAGTGCAGGGACGAGCGAAAACAACTGCATCCTAGTCCGGAATGCACTTTCTATCAGTTCATCCATGGACCGAGGACTAGCTGGCACGGCTGCACGGCGGTTTTTTGGACAGGTGCGCGGACAAGAGGCATTGTGGTCTGCTTATTTCTGCAAATAATGATGCTTAAATTTAGTGGAATGCACAAGCATTTCAACAGGTCAGTACACTGCATGGTTCAGTTCAGCATTCCAGCTGAGACCACAATTATAATTGGTTATTCTGGAATGAGAGAACCTAACCCTGGATAGTGGCAACAAGAAAAAACCAGAGTGAACTCCAGGAAATTTAAGCCTGACGGGAGGCCCTTTGCTCAGAGAAGCCTTGCTTGTTTTTTCATGATTTGTAAACCTTCTCACAACTTTATCTTTTGCTATGAACTAGTATATGTTTGTTATGTTCTATGAATCATTGAGATGTATAAAATTGCTTAACTTATGCTTTTCAAGTTTTTTATGAAGACGAGTTTAATGTGAGTGTTCCACATGATGTTGGACTAGCGTGTGAACGTTTGGAACTAATTACATTGTGGCCTCAATTAACTGCTTGAACCACTGTAACAAGATACATAGTTGCTTATATGTCAGACAGCAGATTGTTGATTGTTAGCTGGTCGATAGCCTAGTCACTACTAGGAAAAGGCCTACTAATGGTGCACTGGTTTTGCCTACTAATGGCGCATTACCAGTGCACCATTAGTATCACGCCACTAGAATTTTTTACTAATGGCACACCACCGGTGCGCCATTAGAATCTGGTATTCTAATGGCGCACCATGTAGTGCGCCATTAGTATTGCCCACAGTGCGCCACTATTATCTGCTATACTTATAGCGCACCACATGGTAGTGCGCCATTAGTAACAATTTTTTTAATTTTTTTTTGTTTTTTCTTAATCTCAGGTACTATTTCACATATGAGATATTCAACACATATATATACAACAAGCATCCATATAACAATCATATCCAACACACAAGTTTCATCATATATACATACATAGCCAACACATAGTTCCGTCGTTACATATTACAAAAGTTTCATATTGTTCATCCAACACTGTTATCCATCAATTCACAAAAGTTTCATATTGATACAAAATAAAAACACAAATGGAAAAGAAGCACTCCATCCATGCAAGCTTCCGTCAATTAAATCAAATCTGCAAAATGATAAACAAGAAGTTAGAAGAAGAAAAAGAAGAAGACTAGAAGAATACTAGAAGAAGAAGAACACTAGAAGAAGAATAAGAAGAGTTTTGGAAAAGAAGAAGAATAAGAAGAAGACTATAAGCTTATTATGTAAACTTGATCATTTTGTGCTAACATAAGTTATTTTGGAGCTAACCTATAGGAAACTAACCATATAAGCTCTAAGTTAGTATATTAGAGCCAACTTAGGTAAAATGAAGCTAACCTATGTCATTTTGGAAAAGAAGAAGAATAAGAAAAAAAACTATAAGCTTATTATGTAAACTTGATCATTTTGTGCTAACATAAGTTATTTTGGAGCTAACCTATAGGAAACTAAGCATATAAGCTCTTAGTTAGTATATTAGAGCCAACTTAGGTAAAATGAAGCTAACCTATGTCATTTTGGAAAAGAAGAAGAATAAGAAAAAGACTATAAGCTTATTATGTAAACTTGATCATTTTGTGCTAACATAAGTTATTTTGGAGCTAACCTATAGGAAACTAAGCATATAAGCTCTTAGTTAGTATATTAGAGCCAACTTAGGTAAAATGAAGCTAACCTATGTCATTTTGGAAAAGAAGAAGAATAAGAAAAAGACTATAAGCTTATTATGTAAACTTGAT
>NC_041381.1:515076380-515079074 GCF_002162155.2 Triticum dicoccoides | reverse complement strand
ATTTTGGATAGCTAACCTATAGGAGATCTGACATACCTGACAAAGTTCAGTTCTCATGCATTGTTCTTCTCCTTCTTCTCCTTCCTCTCCCTGATGCGCCTAGAGCGGCGAGGCGGTGGAGGCAGTGGAGGCAATGGGATGTAGTCTTCTACAACAATTGGCGTGGTCATGTCGCCCAGCTGTGGGATCGCCGGCGCCACCACCGGTGCGTGGTCATTGTCAGGCACCACCACCATCGCGAGGCCACCTTCAGGCACGACCATCGCTAGGTCATCCTCAGCCACCTCCATCTCTTGCCCATGGTCAGCCACCACCATCTCTTGCCCTTGGTCAGCCACCACCAGCGCTAGGTCATCCTCAGCCTGATGCCCATCGTCATCCTGCAGCTCCTCATCCTCACTCTGCTCCTCTTCTCCCGCACTCCAGTCCGGATCATCCTTCTTCTTGTCTATGATGCTGCCAGAATCGCTGATGCTTTCGCTACAGCCAGAATCGCTGCTGCTTTCGCTACAACCATAGTCACTGCTGCTTTGGCTGTAGCCAGTGTCGCTGCTGCTGCTCCCATTACTTGTCCAAAATGCAACAATGACCGTTAACAATCGATGTGAGACAAAGCCAAATGTAGAGGAATAAGAAGAGGCAGAATGTACCGGCATAATCATCGGCAGCGTAGCGCATGCGACACATAGACTTGTTGAACACCTTCACGATGAGCATGTTGGCGTCGTCGTCGTACCTAAAGAGAAGGAAGTACCCCAGCTGCAGGTCATAGGCACGGTAGAACTTCTCCCACCCACGAGACAAGTACATGTGGCCCTTCTTGATCACCAACTGCACATCCCACTGCCTGCGAAACCCGTTGCCGGCCTGTCGCAGCTTCACATTATTTGGCGGATCTTCACCCATCAGCATGTTCATAAAACTGTCAGGCAGCCTCTGCAGTTTGGGACAATGAGTGATGTAGCAAACAATAGATATCATAATAAGATGGGTGAAGGGGAGATCTCTCGTTTTATATACCTGCGTCATGGATGATACTGAAGCCTCAAGTATGATAGTGAAGAACTCGGAAGCATCCAACTCGTACTGCGGTGTCGCAAATCAGCGGTGGATGCTTCCCGCCATCTCTGATAAGCAGCAGAAGAGACCAATTAGTACCCATGCATGATAACAGGCATTAGTCGCAAGTACCCCATATGTCCTATTTTTAGCAAAGTAATGCTAAAATTCATGGAAAATTTCAGCATTACCTTTGCTGAAAATAGGACATATGGAGTACCCGAATTTGCCGGAACGGAAGTTAATCGACATTCCGGCAAACTCAAGGGCCTCTCGGGGTACCTACAACATCATCACAAGTACCACTTGATCTGCACTTCTCTATATTATATGATGTACTGAAGAACTTGAGCAAAAAAGATAAATAGGAACATATTTCTCACCTTGAAGGTGTTGCTGTTGCTGCACTGTCTGAACTTCACTTCCTTTACCTCCTCAGAAACCTGAAATATGCAGATGTTAGAAAGGTTAATGAACCAACAGATGCCCTAATGGAAGTAATAACAACATGACAGCAAACAACCAACAAATTATCTTGCCCTCTACCTGCAAAATTAAGACCAGTTCAGTCAGTTTCAGAGGAGATGTGCATCTTGGAATAAGATAATAGCTGATTTTGTCATGATCCATGCTTTGCCCCTTGTAGCATGTTTTAAGATAAGAAAAGAAAGCAGTATACCCTCTAAAGAGCTAGTATTGGGCCCCAAATAGGTTCAGTCTCAGCGAGCTCTATCCACAAAACCTAACTTCAATTTTGTAGCACAAAAAGGTGCTGCCGTCCAAAAGGCTTTCCATCGGTGGAGAGCCAACTAGATTTTGGTACTGTGTTAGCCATCTTGGCAAGCAGAATCTAGTTCCTGATAGCCTTTCTGGGAAGTGCCATATAATGTGCTGCATGGCAAATATGTTTAAGCAGACGCAGCATATCAGCCACTGGTCCATTGACAAGTAGACTGGTATTTTCGACAGTTGTGAGAAATCTTTTGGTTTTCTAGTGTTGTGGCTTGGAAGTTGCACCTACCACTATTTTCTGCAGATCACATTCTTAATGGAGGGCTATGGTTGTGCACTCAAAAGTTGTTGGAAAGAAAATACCCCATATTTTAGTGCATTACATATATAGTACACAAAAGTAGGCAAAGTTTCTGTGAAAATATAAATGCAAGGAAAAAACAAGCACAATACCAATAGCTTTGCACTATATTATCAAAGTGTTTTCATCTTCTTCATGTCCTGAAAGTTAAGCCAATGTGTCGTGTTTTGCACTGAAAGTTAAACCACACTATGGCACTGAAAGTTAAGCTAGACAGGCTCCATGTCCTCATCATCTTAGCTTCACAACAAACAAGTAGTACAAATAGAAAGACTGAATAGAAAGACTGAATGAAAATGCATCATCATCTTACCTGGCTGTTTACTGCTGCTGCTGCGCTGCAGGGGCGGAGGAAGGGGCGCCGCCGGTGGAGAAGGCGAGGCCGAGGATGGTGTGGGGCTTGAGCGCCTGCGGCCTGGTGAGGCCGACGAGGTGGTCGTCCCCGACGCCGGTGGAGCTAGGGTTCGGGGAGACGGCGGGCGGCGTTGAGGGGACGGGGCGGTTGAGAGGGGTAGGGGGGAGGTCGCGGGAGAAGAGAGGAG
>NC_041381.1:515075639-515076134 GCF_002162155.2 Triticum dicoccoides | reverse complement strand
GGGGGCGGCGAACATGGGGGGGGGCAGCGGGTGAGATCGATGAGGCAGGGGAGAGATTAGAGAGATTGGGGATTTAATTAGTGTATGACTATTCTAATGGCGCACCACCATCTCGTGCGCCATAAGTACGACTATTCTAATGGCGCGCCAGCGCTCGGTGCGCCATTAGAATTTTTTTTAACCTAGCCCACTAGCCCTACCTACAACCTAACCCTATCTACAACAGAACCCACCCACTAGCCCGACTAGTCAGCACGCAGCACACACACCAGGAGGTCCTGGGTTCGATTCCCAGGCTCCCCAATATTTTTTTATGCATTTTAAATGTTGTTTCTTATATTTATTTGTGTTTAAATATGTTCAAACTTGTTTAAATCATAACAGTAATATTTTTTTATAAAACCAGTAATATTTTTTTAAAAAATATGTTCAAATTTGTTACTTGGAAATATCATCGGCGGCAGCGGTGGAGCGGGGGAGGGTGCGGGGGGTGCC
>NC_041381.1:515037854-515075032 GCF_002162155.2 Triticum dicoccoides | reverse complement strand
CTCGTCGGCGGCGGCGGAGCAGGGGAGGGTTGCGGTGGGTCGTTGGCGGCGGTGGAGCTAGCGGGGGAGGGTCCGGGTGGGATCGAGATCGAGATCAAAAAGTGTCCATGAAAATATACACGGTGCGCCATTAGCAGTTTTGCAAAAAATTAAAAAAATAATTATATACTAATGGCGCACTGCTTACAAGGTGGGCCATTACTTGGTAGAACTAGTAATGGTGCACTTTGGCACCATGCGCCATTAGAGTGTCTGGAAAAATGAAAAAAAATCAATACTAGTGGCGCACCGTGTGCCTGGTGCGCCATTAGTGTCTTCCACACTAATGGCGCACCTCCGGCCGGTGCGCCATTAGTATATAGTAGTGGCGCACTGCTTACAAGATGCGCCATTAGTATCAATCCTATCTATAGCCCCTTTTCCTAGTAGTGAGTGTTGAAGCGAGCTTAGCCAATGTGTCGTGTTTTGCACAACTGCTTACAAGTGGGGTAGCACCAACAGTGTTTACAAGTACTTATGTATACGTCGGCGCACAGTTCTTGAACGAGTGCTCTATTTCATCAAAACACACACTGCTCGTATGATAAACCGTGACAACTTATGTCTTACCATGCCATATTCATGAAAAAACTAGTGAGGATGCATATGTTTCGGCAACAATTACGATGGTTCTCACATGATTCACGGGCACACAAAAGTAGCAGCAGTTCCCATAGACGGATTCAAATGGAGTACTAGCCCCAGAGGGGTCGATAATAGGCAAGGTTCGGATAATTAGACACAATCCAAACTAGTATTAAACACTAGCTGGGGCAACTATTTCATGCGTCGATCTAATTTGGGCTGGACACAAGACGAACCTTGCCATGAACATCATCAAGGACGTCCCGCAATAGCTCAATCATGTGAACCTTCATGAAGACAACCTTGTGGCCTTGCCACTGATAAACTTGTTTGTGGAGGCATGCCACATCATCTTCCTACGTAAGCTTGACAAGAACAGTATGCCTCACAATCGTTGAACTTCTTGTGCTTCAGTACACCCTGGACAACACGCCTGACAACAGTGAGGCTGGAATACAACTCTTCATTGGTATAACCAAAAATAGCTTCTAGGATCCAACAGCCTAAGAACTCTGTTTTCCCAGTGTGTATATTCAGGTCATCTGCCTCATAGCGAGTGACATGTACAACCACACAATCCTTGTCTGCATCAGGGCTCTAATTGAAACAGAAACAAATTCTGAATTACTTTTCAGTATAAGAAACACAAGTTATTTAAACCACTATGTATAGCATGGCATTAAAGCTAATAAAATTTTACATTATTAATCACCACATACTTAGATGAAAAACCACAATCGAGATCAGCAAAGAAGGAAATCACCTTGGACAGCTCAACAGGGGGGGCGGGACACATCCTCGAAGGGGGAAAACTGCTCCTGCAGTGCCACAGGGGCTGTAACCTCAAACGGGGCGTTGACCGTCTTAGTAGTGGCCGTGAGCGTATCTGGGGTCGGCTTGGTGGTTGCCTCCATCTTCTTGGATCTCTCTGTCTCATGGGGATCAGCCTCCCGCGTTTGCTCCAATATCAGCAGATCTTTGCCTGGTTCTCCTTGGTCCATCATGGAACTCACGAATACTAGAAGACCACTGAAAGGAAAACACAATCGCAATGACAATGAAACAAAAAAGAGAGTGAGGATCGGTTACTGCTTTGCAGAAGTTCTTTTTTTTCTCTAAAGGAGAATATACCAATATCACGGATCCGCTTACCTTCCCTTCGTTGGGAGAGAAGAACAGTGGCAGATGCGAGTGTTGCCTTTCTTGAAGATGGTGAGGGAGAAGGGGATTCAGCCAAGAGTGAAATGATGGTTGCTTCGTCCGTCAAACTTAGACAGCGGGGAGGTGGAGTTTTGTGATACGACGGCTCGTTACTGCCGCGCTACGACCGGGGTGACTCTCCGCCTGCATACTGCCTTCTAATTTGGTGGATGGCATTTGGGCCCGCGCGCTGCATGGCCCGCATGTCGGTGAACAAAAGTATAACGACATTCAGTAGAGGGAGACGTTTCAATGACCTAGGAGGAGCCAGAAGCGGTAGAGTGTCTCCACTGTACTAGTAGTAATTGTTTTTCTGGGAAGCTGTAGAGAGTGTCTCCACTGTACTAGTAGTAATTGTTTCTCTGGGCCCAAGACAAAACAGCCCATCCACACTAGAAAATAGTAAAATCAATTAAAAAGATCATATATTTACTAAATGAGAGGCGCTACCCACACCCAGCACACTGCCCCCCAAAAAAACCTGGGTGCTCTTCTTCCTCCTCGCTCCCACCCACCTCACGTCGGCTCGCTCCACTCGTACCCCCAAATTCCTCACCTCACTCCTACAGAAAACCCCAGCTCCCCTTCTTGCTCACTCCTATAGAAAACCCCAGCTCTCCTTCTTCTTCGCTCGCACTACAACTAGGCTCATCATTCGTTACTCTGCTCAAATCCGTGAGCGCGATGCGACGCCCTCGAGGAAAATGGAGTCGGCTGACCCCGGCGCCAAGAAGATGAGGCTCCCGCCAGCGGCGATGCCTGTTGTAGATCCCGCACCCGGCAACGCGGGGAGAAGCGGTGACCCCGCCCCCATCGGATCCCAGGAACCCGTAGAATCTTGGGTGGACAGCATCAGCGATCTCCCGGATGCCGTCCTTGGGGAGATCATCTCGCTTCTCCCCACCAAGAATTGGTGCCGCACCCAAGTCCTCTCAATTCGGTGGCGCCCTCTATGGCGCGTCGTGCCCCTTAATCTCGATTGTCGTCAGCTATCTCTCTTAAATGATTTTGAAATCCCTAGAGCCATCATCTCCTCCCACCAGGGCTCCGTTCAAAGCCTCTGCATCCCGTCATGCTACCTGAGCAAGCATACCATGCCCTGCATGGTGGACGCCTGACTGAAATCCCCTGAATTCATAGAACTACACCTGCTTGAGTTCTACTATTCCCCTGGAAATCACATACCACATACCAAACGGCATGAACTTGTGCCCTCAGCACTGATGTCCATCTCGCGGTTTTCCTCCTCTCTCCACACCGTCACCTTTGTGTTGTGCTACCTACCAGGCAATCTGGTACTAAACCTTTGACTCCCATTTCTCAAGAAACTTTCACTTCTGCGGGTTCGTATATCGGAGGCCTCATTGCACAGCATCATCCACTCCAGTTGCCCTGCGCTGGAGTGCTTGGTGCTTATTTTCATAGTTAGAATCGGTTGTCTCCAAATAAAGTCGTGTAACCTTGTAAGAATTGGAATTTATTTTGACAGAAGGCAGCTCATCATCCAAGATGCCCCTTCATTTCAAAGGTTGATCCTTGATTCTAGTTATTCAACGTTGCAAATAATTGTCCTCTCTGCGCCTAAACTGGAGACCTTGGGTGTAATACATGATCTCTGTGCTCATTTCAATATGGTGTTTGGCTCCACAGTTCTTAAGGTACTTTATATTATCATCTACACTTGTAACCATAAGCTGCATTTTAAATTTCTGCGCATAATTTATATATCATCTTGGAGTACACATTTTTTACTAATATTATGTTCTATGCTCAATGAAGAGTTTCTCCATGGATGGCCTATCAATGGTGTTGGATTCTGTCAAGATCTTTATATCCAAATGAATAGTTTTGATCTGAACAAGATTATTGGCTTGCTGCAATGCTTTCCATGTCTGGAGAAGTTGTACATAAAGGTGATAATTTCACGCACATTGGAAGCCCGCATATAGTGTACTAGAATTAACCGTTCAGTTGTTGCTCTTTCGACACTCTTCTTTTAGACCTTAACTGTTTTCAATCTTCATGTCTATTTAGGCAATAGGACGCGGTAAGAAAGTTATACCAATCGGTGGATTCGTAAGCATCAGGATTTTCTCGCTTCTCATGAGATTCGATTGAAAACAATAACGCTAGAATGATATGTAGCCAACCGTGCAAACACAAGATTTGTCACATTCTTCCTGCTGAATGCGAGGTTACTATTGTCCATCAGGCTTAAGTTTATTAGCAGCATGGTTTTGACGGATGGGTATGTCGAAGAGCAAAAAAAGGAGTTTCAGGTGGGCAAAAGAGCTTCTGAACGTGTCAGGCTTCTATTTACAACATATTGTGGTCATAATCCAGTAAATTTTACGACCTAGGATGTTCATTCTATGGACCTGACCGATCCATTTGACTGTGACTGCCAAAAACAATGCTGGAGTTAGATGTTGTTGCCCTTTTCAATCTGGTTTTTTTTGTAAACCTGATGAACAATTAACCCTCGTGCTTTTGTACAGTTTGTAAGCTGGAGTTAGATGTTCCTGCCCTTTTAACCTCGGCTGTGACTGTCATATTTTCTTTGAAACAAGGCAAATGGATTGCCATTCGTTTAATTTAGAGTGAAATATTGTAACAAATCCCAACCAAGGGAAATAACATCACTCTCGCCGACTGCTTGAGCTCACTGTGTATTACAGAAGCCAAGTGATTAGCCCCCACCAGCACCCACAAACTTATTTCGAACTAGCACATCAAATGGGCTATAAATTTTCATAGGAAAGGCTGCATGACCGTGACAGATTTGGATTCTGACATTTGGGACCCGCGAAGAAATAGCCTAGCCAAGGTGGTGTCGACTTACTAGCCAGTCAACAAACGATTCTACCTACCAGCCGTTGGATTGACATCCAACATATGTCGTGTATCTTCTATCTCTTGTCTTCTTCTTCCTCCAGCCGCCCAAACCAAACCTCCCCGTCGGCTCTGCCTGCTCCCTCCTCCCATGGCTGGCTGCGCCTCCTCCGCCCTACCGTACGTACCCTCCAACATAGGCCAGTCCTTCCCTCTATTCCCCCACACGTCCCGTTATTCTCCAGCGATGTCAGCCCCAACACGCACCCGCGCCCAAACTAGTCAACCCTCGTACTCCCCTCCGCCTGCGACTGGACCGGCGCATCTTCCATGGTTCCTGTTCGTGCCATCCGAGGCCTCGCCGTCGTCCTCCGTCTTGAGGCCTTGGTTTGCTCGCCGTGCGCGGTGCGCCGCCCTCTTGCGTTGTCAACGTCGTCAACAACCGAGAGGAACAAGGAGATGACTGTACGTGGAGAGGATGACAGTAGGGACCCACCAGCGTCATGGAAGTACGCAAGCAAGTGCCTCTATATTAAAAGCCCAAAAATATGGTTCCTCCTAATGGTTGGACATCTGGGGCTCACGCCATTGTCAACGTAGTCAATAAATGAGAGAATTACACTATGAGCGGCTGACACCAGGGACCCAGCAAGTCACGTAGTTTTTTTAGGAACAAGCAGTTGTTATTTATACTAGTTTTAGCAATGGATCAGGGTAACAATGGGGCTGTGCGGGGGATGTGGCCCATCTAGCCAGGGTTTTATTTATGTTTACCACATCATGAGCCTAGTTGTGTTTTTTCTTACTGAAAATGGCTAGCCCAGTTCTATTTTTTTAGAAGAAATACCCAAACAAGGCCTACTTGCTTTATCGGCCCTGCTGGGCTGCAAATCTTTCAAGACGAGGAGAGTTTCATTCGGTTTGCCCAGAAATGGGTTGTACATTTTTAAAACACATCAAACCGGGAATTAGTTTCAATTTTTTTTCATTACAAGATCTTAAATTCTATTGATTTTTATGCGTGGACAATTATTTGGATTTTATATTTATATAAATTATTTTTCAAAATAGTTTGAATGTGCATCGATATTTTTGGATTAAAAAAATGTTCCCCCGCTGTCAGCTCGGACCCACCGGAAGTGCCTCCTTATTACGCACAAAAAAATGAATACTCCTCCGACTAGCTAGGACCCACCTTGGTGGGAGGCTGACTTGTGGGCCTACTAAGTTAGCGCGAACGAAGGGCTTTGTCAACTTAGTCAATATGAAACATTCTAGCTCCAGTGACCATACGATGTCCATCCAACGGCCGTAGTGCTTCTTCAAACTCTGGTCTTCTTGCTCCAGTCGCCCAAAGCAGCGACGGTCGTGTCGCATGCTCCTACATCCCGTGGCCGGCTGTGCTGCCGCGGAGGCCTTGCCGCCCCTACTATTCCCACCACTGGCCAGGCCCTACGGCGTCGGCAGCCTCACACCGCAGCCGAACCAGTGAACCCTCGTACTCCTCTCCGCGCGGGCTTCCACTATGGCGTCTTCCCCAGCTCTATGGCGTCCCCTTCCTAGGCCTCGCCGTCATCCACCGCCGTGGTGCTCTCCGCGCGGCGTGGTCAACATGGTCAAGGAACGACTTCCATCGGAAGAGTACTGTATTTGAGAGGCTGACAGTTGGGTCCATGGCCACAGCCCTGTTTTTTTGTGATTTGCCAAGTAAGTCGCTTTGTCAGGCTTGTTGGGCTGCAAATCTTTCAAGACGAGGAGAGCTTTCATTCGGCTGGCTGAGAAAATGGCCCATCAGTAATGAGAAATGGGTTGTATATTTTTTAAACACATCAAACCGGCAATTAGTTTCAAATATCTTTTTTTTCATTCGAGATTTTAAATTACATTAATTTTTATGCATGGAGAATTTGTTGGATTTTATATTGATATACATTTATTTTTCAAATCAATTTGAATGCGAGTCGAAATTTTGGGATAAAAACAGTTTGGACCGCACCAAAATATGCAAAATTTCATATAATTTTTTAACCGTGGCCACAATATGGGTTGTAATGCTAACAAAAAGAATATGGGCTCCAAACAAACCCTTAAGAATTAGCAAATGGGCTGTAAATTATTAGAAATAATGGCAGATGGAATTTATGTTGTTTTCCACAGATTTGTGGCTTTCCTAAAAAAAGGTTGACGCACAAGCAGTGACTGTTGGATGTCCATCCAACGACCGTCGTGCTTCTTCAATCTCTGCTCTTCCTGCTCCAGCGGCTCAAACAAGCGTCGACGGGACTGCCTGCTCCCTCCTCCCTGCGGCCGGCTGTGCTGCCGCGTAGGCCTCACCGCCCCACCGTACTCCCATCGCTGGCCTAGCCATCCCTCTACTCACCCACACCTCCTGTGATTCTCCAGCGACGGCAGACGAACCAGTAAACCCTCTTACAGTCGTACTCCCCTCAGCGTGGGAAACAACTGCCGACTATTCCCTTGCTCCGTGTCGTTCGCTTCCTAGGCCTCGCCGTCGTCCACCGCCCTGGTGCTCTCAACGTGGCTTGGTCAATGTGGTCAATGACCAACATGCATCTGAAGTGGACTATACGTGGAGAGGCCGACAGCTGGGTCCACGGCCGCACGCAAGGAAATGCCTCCTTATTATGCGCAAAATAATGATTCCTTCACCTGACATCAGGGACCCACCAAAAGGGCCTCTGTATTTCGTGAAAAAAATGTTACCGGCGCTGACAACTCGGACCCACCAGCTATGTCTTCTCACGCAAGGAAGTGCCTCCTTATTACGCAAAAAAATGAATACTCCCCCTGTTAGCTGGGACCCTAATGGAGGGCTTTGTCAACTTAGTCAGTATGCAGGCTGACTTGTCGGCCTACTAAGTTGACGGGGATGGAGGGCTTTGTGAACTTAGTCAGTATGCACGATTCTAGTTCAAGTGACCGTATGATGTCCATCCAACGGCCGTAGTGCTTCTTCAAGATCTGGTCTTCTTGCTCCAGCCGCCCAAACCAGCGCCGGTTGTGCCTCGTGCTCCTACCTCCCGTGGCCGGCTGCGATGTGGTGGAGGCCTCACCGCCCACTACTACTCCCACCGCTGGCCAGGCCATCCCTCTACTCACCCACACCCCTGTTATTCTGCGGCGACAGTAGCCTCACACCGCAGCGAATCAGTGAACCCTCGTACTCCTCTACGCATGGGCATCCACTGCCACGTCTTCCCCAGCTCCGCGTCGTCCCCTTCCTAGGCCTCGCTGTCGTCCACCGCCCTGGTGCTCTCAGCGCGGCGTGGTCAACGTGGTCAAGGAACGGCTTCCATCGGACGTGGACTGTACGTGGAGAGGCTGACAGCTGGGTCCACGGCCCCAGCAAGGAAGTGCCTCCTTATTACGTGCAAAATAATTATTCCTCCACCTGACAGGAGGGACCCACCAGACGGGCCACTGTATTTCACGAAAAAAATGTTTCCCCCTTACTGCTAGGACCCACCAGCTACATCTTCGCACGCAAGGAAGTGCGTCCGGGCAAAAAGAAAAGATTCGACCCCCTGACTGTTGGGACCCACCAGCTACATCTTCGCACGCAAGGAAGTGCGTCCAAAAAAACGATTCGCCCCCGTACTGCTGGGACCAACCAGCTACATCTTCGCATGCAAGGAAGTGCCTGACAGTCAGGACCCACCTAGTCGATGCGTACGTAGCGTTGTCATTCTGGTCGCGAACGTGTACGTACATACTGGTGGATGTAGAGGCGCGCACGTGTCGTAGTAGAGGCGCGCACGTAGCATGTACATGTACGTACAGCGGCCAGGGTGCAAGAAAGAAAATACGGCCACGTACGTACATACGGGCGGGGTCTTGAATGCCTACTCGCGCATACGTACGGCATGGGCTCGTGTACATGGCTAGTTCGGAACGGAGAAACAACGTCGTCGTCGTGTTCATGGGGAGCCAACCGGCTGGGTCGGAACGAAATGTGTCGTCGTGTTCATCGGGAAGGCTTGGACGGAACAGGCGATGGAAATGAGGCCTGGCGTACCGCAGAACGGAGGAAACGGCCTTGTTTTCGACCGGCCACGTTCGAAACGGGATCCTGTTCATCGGGAGGGGTGTGGCGTACCGCAAAATGAAGGAAACAGATCTCCTATAGTCGAAACGGGAGTCCTGTTGATTGGGAGGGGTGTGGCGTACCGCAAAACAGACGAAACGGACCTCCTACGGTCGAAATGGGGGTCCTGTTGATTGGAAGGGGTGTGGCATACCCCAAAACGGACGAAACGGACTTGTGTTGGAGTGCTACAGTCGAAACGGGGGTCCTGTTGATCGGGAGGGGTGTGGCGTACCGCAAAACAGACGAAACGGACTTGTGTTGGAGCGCTATGGTTGAAACGGGGGTCCTGTTCATCGGGAGGGGTGTGGCGTACCGCAAAACGGGACTCCACGGGATACTATTCATCTCCACCGTCGACCTTCTCCAGCCTCCACGGGCTACTGTACATCCACCGACGACCTCCTCCAGCCTCCACCTGCGACTGTTCATCCACGGGCTCCTATTCATCCAGCCTCCACCGCGCGCTACTCCACCGGCTACTGTTCAACCACCCCTCTCCACGGGATCCTATTCAACCACCCCTCCACTGGCTACTGTTCATCCACCCCTCCACCTTCTACTGTTCATCCAGCCCTCCACGTGGTCGTCCTATTCATCCAGCCCTCCACGGGGTCCTGTTCATCCAGCCCCAACCGGCTCGATCGATCGGGGTCCTATTCATCCAGAGGCAATGCCATGGGTCTTGTTCATCCACTCCCACCGCTCACTGTTCATCCAACCCGCCCTGCAATGCTCACTGTTCATCCAGTGAGCCAGCATCGATCGGCTTAAGTTAGCAGCAGTAGCGAAGGAATCGCTCGATCGGGTTCAGTTAACAGCCATCGATCGATCGCTCGGGTTCAGTAACGCGTAGCCTGCAGTGTAATCGCTCGGGTTCAGTTAGAGTCCAATGCCTCGCTCGGGTTCAGTTAGAGCCAACGCCTCGCACACACGCGCGTACGTGTACGAGAGAAACGCGCATTGCTCGGCCCCCGACCTCCCACCGTAACTGGGAACTCCTCGAAATTTTCCTCGCCTTCGCTTCTACCACGGTTTTTTCCGTCATGGACGGCCCAAAGAATGTCATGCAGCTGCGTCTCCGGCCCGCCCAGAACGAAAAGCTCATTTTCTATCATGATTTTTTGTCATAGAAGTAGGATCCCACCACATCTACGATGATACCGGGTTTTGTCACAATTATCGTCATAGAAGTGTCATATGTATGACAGAAAGAATTTTCGTTCGGCCGAGAATGTCACGGATGTGTCTTTTTTTGTAGTGTATGAAACAACTCTATTGTCTTGCATAAGCACTCCTCCAAGTCCTCGACATGAAGTGTCGCAATACACTTGGAAATCCTTGCGTTTGTGTGGGATAATCAACACTGGGGCTGTAACCAAACGTTTCTTCAACTCCTAAAAACTGGCCTCACAATCCTCATTCCATTTAAACTTGGTGTCCTTCTTTAATAACTCCGTCATGGGCTTCGCAATCTTGGAATAAATTCTTAATAAATCTTTGATAATAGCCTGCGAGTCCAAGAAAACTTCTGATCTCTCCCAGTGAGGTGGGTGCCAACCATTTAGTGATAGAAGCAACCTTGCTAGGGTCTAATGCTATTCCTTCTCCAGATATAACCTGTCCGAGAAATCCAACTTCGTTCAACCAAAACTCACATTTGCTGAACTTGGCATACAACTGATGTTCCCTAAGCTTCTCGAGAACCAAATGCAAATGTTCCTTATGCTCTTCTTCATACTTCGAGTAGACCAAAATGTCATCAATGAACACCACGACGAACTTATCCAAAAACTCCATGAACACCTTGTTCATCATACTCATGAAATAGGCAGGGGCATTAGTCAAACCAAATGACATAACTATATACTCGTATAGCCCATACCTCGTGGTAAAAGCTATCTTAGGTATATCCTACTCTCAGATCTTCAACTGGTGATAACCTGATCGAAGATCGATCTTGGAGAAAACTTTAGCTCCTTGTAGCTGGTCAAACAAATCATTGATCATCGGCAGAGGGTATTTGTTCTTGATCGTCACCTCATTTAGCGCACGATAATCAACAACCATCCTCAAGTATCCATCCTTCTTCTCAACTAGGAGCACTAGGGCTCCCCAAGGTGATGAACTTGGTCGAATATAACCTTTCTCCAGTAACTCCTTAATCTGCTTCTTAATTTCTTCCAGGTCATTTGCAGGCATCCGATATGGTCGCTTTGATATTGGTCCGGTGCCTGGCAATAACTCAATCAAAAACTCAATGTCTCGATCTTGTGGCATGCCTGTTAACTCTTCCGGAAATGCATCATGATAATCCTTCACCACTGGTACTTCCTCCTGAACAACTCCTGATAGGGAATTCACCAGAATCCTCCTCGGCGCATGCCTAGACACATACTTGATCCTCTTTCCTTCCAGGGTGGTGAGAAGAATTGATTTACTGGCACAATCTATGTTTCCCTCAAACTTGGATAGCCAATCCATGCCTAGTATCACATCCAATCCTTGTGACTCCAGGACAATCAGGTTGGTGGGGAAAACATGTCTACCTATGGTTACTGGCAATTGATAGCATCCCCTACTAGCCATATACTCTGCTCCTTGGAAACTTACTAACCTAGGTGACTTAAGGGCTACTGTTGGCAACTTAAACTTATCCACAAATCCCCTTGATATGGATGAATGAGATGCACAGGTATCGAAATGAATAGGTGATGTAAATGCATTAATCAAAAACTTACCGACAACTGCGTCGGGTTGATCCTCAATCTCCTCCACACTGACGTGGTTCACCTGACCTTTGGTGAAGGGGTTGGGCTTCTTTGCAGAATTTCCATTTCCATTTCCATTCTTCACTTCAGGGCATTCAGTGGCGTAATGTTCGGTCTTTCCGCACTTGAAACAAGTAATGTGACTCAGATCCCTCTTGGTTGGTGTTGCGGGGTTTGGAACGGTTCTAACTGTTGCTTCCTCCATTCTCGTTGCCATTCTTAGGCCCACCGTGGTTGTGCGAACTTCCTCCATTGTGCATGTGCCCTCCATGGTTATGGCCTCCATGGTTGTCAGTATGTCCTCCCAAGTACGGGGAATCGCGGGGCTTCTCTTGAGCTCTAGAAGTGTACCTCCCCTATCCATACTTCCTCTTGCGATTATCAATCTTTTGCTACTTACCTTCTATCATGAGGGCCCTGTCTACCAACTCCTAGTAGTTGTTGAAGGTTGCCACCATCAACTGCAGGCTCAGCTCATCATTGAGTCCCTCAAGAAGCTTCTCCTGTTTTGCGGCATCTGTGGCCACAGCATCTGGGGCATAACGGGCTAACTTGCTAAACTCATCCGCATACTGTCCCACTGTACGACTCCCTTGGCGCAGGTTGCAAAACTCGCACTTCTTCATGCTCATAGCTCCTGCTAAAACATGGGCGGTGCGGAAATCCTGCTAAAACTGATCCCATGTAACTGTATCAATGGGGTAAGTGGTGGTGAAGTTCTCCCACCAAGATGATGTGGGCCCATCCAGCTGATGTGCGGCAAAGCACACTCTCTCTGCATCTGTGCATCCTGCAGTTGTCAGCTCTCTTCCCAATCTTGCGGAGCCAATCATCTGCGACAACCGGCTCAGTGCTGCTAGAGAACACCAGCGGATTCAACCTCAGAAAGCGGGCTAGGTTGTCAACAGGGGCTGGTGGCGGTAGGTTGTTGTTGTTGTTGCCTTGGTTCTGGTTCTGAACTAGCATCTGCATCAAGGCATTCTGTTGTTGGATCAACTGGGTGAGCTCCGGTGGGAACACGAATCCGGTGTCACATCTCGGAGGCATCTGATGGGTTAGAAGGGGTGAGAAATCAGAATAGAATAAGCTCTAAGAGAGATTTCACTACCCATATGCACATGGGGCAAAATACAATCAATTCACTTCATTCAATATCAAACAAGATTCACACAGATGATCTAAACTACAATTACAAATCGATTGATGCTAACTACTTGGAAGAATACTACTAGTAACATGGTGGTCGTCTAAAAATTTTGATCGGTGGAAGACTCCATGATATCTGCTCCAACTTCATCTATGTAGTCATCATCACTGTCATCATTTGCATCACTGTCCGTGTCGATGTCGTCCAAGATGATGAAGTCCTCCGAACGGATCCCCTTTTCAGGTTCTTTCTTATGGTTCTCCATGGGTAGTCCTAGCTTCTTCTTCAAATATTCATGCTTCTCTAGTAGTAAAGCAATTTCTTCCTCATATCCATCTCGTGTTGCCTTGAGTTCTTCTTTTAGCTTGATATTCTTCTTCATCATCTTCTTGATCTTCTTCATGTTGAAGCACAACTGATTCTCGTATCGGCGAATGCGATAACCCATCTCCTAAATGTAGGCTGCAATTGATCCATCCTTCCTGGTACGAATCATCACCCATTCCTCGTCCCGGCGTCCACGTATTTGATATATGGTGTTTTCAAGCTCCTTGTGATACACCTCACATATGCGTCCAAAAGTGATGTGGGCTGCCATGCTCTTTCCCAAGCTCCAACTTGGGGCATCCAGGTAGAAATCAATAGGCTCCATTGTTGGCGCAAATGTCCTCCCAGGTACCCAAACTTTGATCTTCCTGCGCTCCTCTTCCAGTAAAGTTGCAGAGAAAGTCCCAGTGAAGGTTGGTAGTCCGATATTAAAGTACTTAGTGACTTCCTTCAAGTGTTGCCCGAAAGGGGTGTCGTCATCCGGTTGGGTGAACTTGTTCTTGAGCTCCGGTGTCCGAATACTATCTTTGTGGCTTATCCTAGTGGTCGCATCCTACAATCAGCATCTGCTCTGATACCATCTTATAGCGACCACAATCCCAATGGACCAAAGCCTCTGTGCTTAAGTGTCATCCCTGGATCGGTAATGCTAACACACACAGTACTCGAGGAATTATAACAGAGTTCAATCACACAGTTATTACATCGAGGTCCTTATAAAGAGTTTGATTACACACATAATATGGCTAAAGGCCATCTAAACTAAATAATTGCAGAAGCTTCAAAGGTAAATGAGTCCATCAACTCCAACGGTATAGCTGAGTCCATGACAATGACCTATCGCACATTATTCATTGTCTGAGTAGTCTGCAATGAGATGTTGCAGCCGTGTAGGTTAGCACATTGAATATGCTGGAAGAGTTACACCGTAAAGTAATGAATGCAAGAACTATATCTACATGCAATATTTGGCTGATGGAGGCTCTAAGTTTATGATTTTTGCATAAAGCTAGTGTTTCCCTACAACAAAGGAATAAAATTATTTACTACTCCCAAGTTGTACCAATATTTGAGAAGGTTCCTCCAACTCAAATCCCAATTAAACAAGTATCACCATTAAACCCAATTCAATTAATTAAAGAGTGATGAGATCAACAATAATATCCAATTCCAGATACTCAAGATGTCCATAACCGGGGACACGGCTAACCATGATTAGTTTATACACTCTGCAGAGGTTGCGCACTTTTCCCCACAAGACTCGACCACATCCATGATCGAAAGATCGAGACAGTCTTTATGAAGCATAAACTCTCTACTCTGGGTAGACCGATACACCTACTTTCCCCTACATCTGCTAGTCCACCTCTTCAAGAGCTCATACAACTTACTCAACTACGCCAGAGCCCATAATGGCTTGTGGCTGCACACGAAAGTTTCTAGGCATGAAATATCATATGATCCCTTTGAGCGTGGGTGGCGAACCAAGGAGAAATCACACAGGCCCTTTGGGATTTCCCAAATGGACAAACACTGGATTCTGCCCCAACCAATCCACCTAGATGTGTATTAAAGTTGCCACCTTAATGTTATCCAAGATTAATAACTCTCCTAACTTCCATGTGTATCACGATCCAATCCCTCTACGAGCATGGCTAAGCAATAATAAAGCATAACGTATATTCCCGGGGTGTTCAAAAGGTATTAGGTTCCTACCTCAAGTACTACAACCAAACCACATGTTCCCAATCCTACTCATGGAAATATTTGAGGGGCATAACTAATGCATAGTAAAACCTGGGTATTGAAAAGTATGATCAAAGTGTAACTTGCCTTGCTGACAATCTACAAACTCTAGGGATTCGTAGTAACAAGCTTCGCACTTCGGATAATCTAGCGTAGACAAAAAGTATCATACATAAGCAATCACTCAAACGAAACAAAGAGAAATCGAGAGAAGATCCAAATAAAACTCGAAACCAGCAAATGACTAAACTAATAAGAAAACAAAGCCTTACAATTTTATTTTCATATGGATTAGATCTTAACAGTAGGTACATGTGATTAGCTACAATTAGCAAAAAGAATCAACTCAAACGGAGTTACGAAACTCAAGATACAAACGAAGCAAGATCAAATACTAATCTGAACTAAACTCAAATTTTAAATTGCCAAAATCATGTTCAAGTTTATTTACACGAAAGAAGAGATCGTTACGAAGATTTAGGCATTGGTTTCATCTAATTTGGATAAACAAGCAAAAAGTTACGCTAGTTTTAAGATTAGGGGATAAATCGCGATAAAACTATTCGTGCATAGGTCCCGGGGCGAAAATAAAACTAAAAAGAAAAATCTATCGGACGAACGTCCGCTAACAGAATCTAACGAGCGAATTTGTTCGTTAAAATAAACTAACGAGTGAACATTCGTCAAATAACGAACTAAAAACTAAAAACTTATCTATTAAAAAAACCGAAAACAAAACCAGCGAACCAGGCAGTTTTTTTACCGGCTAATCGGAATTGACCGGCGGCGAGATCCGGCGGGGCGAGGCGGGGCGACGGCGACGCGAGGCGGCGGCGGCGCGGCTCGGGCGGCGGAGGGCGCAGTACCGCTAGCTGCGGCGGCTATGTGGTGGAGGGGGCGGGGTTCGGCCGGCTTATAAAGGGGCCCCAGGGGGATCTGACTCAGAAAAGGGGCGACGGTGGCGCGAGGAGCTCGGACTCCCGGCCAAAGTCCGGCGCGCACACAGCAGGGAAGGCGGCGGCTGGGCCGACCCACGAAGATTTTTTTAAACGATTTTCGTGAAGAAAATCCTAATAAATAAAAATAAAAATCTAAAAATTCCAGAAGCAATTTTCACTGTCCCTATCTAATATTTGGGAGAATATGAACATTTTTGTGGACTAAATGCAAGTTTTACAAATGCAAGTTTTTCTCTAATTCAAATAAAACTGCAAATAAAAATTCAAATAAAATAATAATTTTATTTCAAAATTTCTTATCCAATATTTCTCCTCTATTTTGAAGAAGTCATTTTATCTTCACTCATTATTTTTATTTTTGGAAATAATTGGAAAGAAATTATTGAAAATCAAATTGATCCTCTTTTCAAATTTTAAATAAATTCAAGTATGAAAATTTTGTGAAACCTCCAACTCTCTCCTTGGGTCATTGAGTTGCTTAAGATTTTGCAGATCTCAACCAAATGCAAATAAAATATGATATGCATATGATGATCTATGTATAACATCCAAATTCAAAATTGGGATGTTATAGCTGGTTGGTTGGCTGCTTGATGCGAACGGTCTGAGGAGGAGGAGGAGGAGGCGCGGCGGGGATGGCGGCTGCGGCGAAGATGAGCGGGGGCCCGATGAGTCCACCAACGTCTCCAAGGTTCGAGATCTCGCCCTCTTCCTCTTATTCTTAGCTCTATTGCATTTCATCGGCGATTCTGAAGCACTCGCGTGCTTGTGCGCAGGCGCAACTGAAGGAGACGCTAGACAAGGTGTATGAGGTAAAGGACCCCAACCGCATCTTCGTGTTCAAGTTCCACACCCACTTCGGAGGCGCCAAGTCCTCCGGATTTGGTCTCATCTACGACAACCTCGAATCCGCCAAGAAGTTCGAGCCCAAGTACCGCCTCATCAGGGTACAGATTGTTTCGCCCTCATTTCTTCTTCACTTGGAACTTCATTGTGTTGTCTCGTCTAGCTGTGCGCTAGTATGTGTTTCCTCTGTGCTCACCCACGGGTCGCGATGTAGTAGTATGTAACTGATCTAACTGGTCCTTCTTTTATGCTGCTCACTTAGGCTGCATTTGATTCGAGTCAAGATAACTAGGTTTGCTTTCATTTTGTGGCTTGGAAGTAAGCCGATTAGCGTAAGTACTCAGTTTGCAGGGCTAATGCTTCGGTCAGATTCAGTCCTCAATCCTCGGTTAGCAGTAGAAAATTTGAATTTGGAACAGCTAATTCTTGGGAATACTTTATTCAACCTTTTTGGTTGGTTGTTTCAGTCCATAGTTTGCAGGGCTAATGCTTTGGTCAGATTTAGTTTACCTTGCCTCTTACAGTAAAATGCGTTTGACAGGGTAGGCCCAAATCCCACCTCATACCTTGAACTAAATGGGCTATTGGTTTATAATGGCACTATGACTGTGATATCATCGGCTGCAAAGTTGTTGATTACCTAGTAATATGCCATGACACTAGAATTGCGGCGATTAGTATATCAAGTAGCACTGTCAGTGTCGGATCAACAAAAATTTCCTGATTATCAGTCCATTCAGCTTGATTATTGCTAGTGAAATTCCTCCGCTTATGTCGCGCCGCTGCTTGTAATGGTATAGTGTATGCGCCTGCTTGTGGGGACCGATGGCGAATGCAAGTGCGTGCACAATGAGAACTGCATTTTTAGACCAGACATCTGCTGAAGTGCTTTCTTTTTTGGTCTTTGCATGGTGTGCTGAATTTTGGTTTATCTCTGCTATTTTTATTTCCTCCAGATACCAAGGTGTGCTGCATTTTCCTAGACTACATCTGCTGAAGTCAGATGTACCTAGTTATTGGGCAACATGATGCACACAAGGTCTGTTATTTTCAGACCAGACCACACCTGCTGAAGTGTTTTTCGGACGTTATGCTACTCATGTTATGCTTTCGAGTTGGCTGTACAGGTCCAATATTGCTCCCTAATTGCCGAATTTGCCTATGCTTCGAATGTACATGCAGGTTTAGTGAGTTTTTGGAACGGATGGAGGGCCAACAACAAAGTCTCTGAAGCCAAAGTTCAACCTCTTTGTCAAGCAGGTCTCCACCAGCATTGGTATGGCAGTGACACACATCGATGTATTTAAAGCCTTCACTTGTTCATTGTGTCATCAGCTGATTACTTCTTCTATTGTTTTCTTGCAAAGCATGTAATGGTTTGGAGTAGTTGATCATGATGGCCTGATGGAACATTCATGTTGTTAGCATGTATATATACACTATTACAGTAGCTTGTTGATCAAGCGCTTGTTTCTATCTAAATGTGTGCACAGAAGTTGAGTTACCTTCTAAAATATTATTGGTGCATCTTTTGTTTCTCAAATACAAAAATAGCTTGCTCATTTAAGCTGTGGCATCCCTACTATTAGCTTTCATATTGTGTCTCTGTTTTCTTGTATCAGAGTATCTCATTTTAACTAGCTAGAGAACAAAAAGCATGGTACTAGCTCAATTTGTTTTATCGTTCTAAATAACTATCCTTTTCTTGAATGGTCTGTTCATAATATATTTGCCCCAATTTTTCTAATTCTTCTCTATTGATTCATGTAACAGGGCGACCGAGGAAGGCATGTTGCCGTTTTGTTTGTTCCCAGCCTTGACTATGGTTGTCCAGCGAGTCCGGCATGTTGTTCATCTGTCTATGGTCGTCCAACTAGTTTGGCATGTTGTTCATGATGGGAGAAGGTGCATACTTTGTGATTGCTATGGAAGGAGCTTGTATCGCTTCTAAAGTGTTGTATTACACTTGTAGTTGTTACCTTTATTGCCATTGTATTACATGACCTGGTTGCTCTTATTTGGAGTATATGTGTGTTTTCTATCCCTCCCAATTTAAATAGTAATTGAAATATGAAGACTGTGAGCCTGATAGATGGGGCCCACTTATGAGAACATGACAAGTGAGACCCAGTTACTAGAAGATGACAATGGGGACCCACCTGACTAGTAAACCCACTTTATGAAAAAAAGAAAAATGAAACTGTTGAGACAAAAAGGCCATGGCCCAAAAATAAAAAGGCTGCAATGTTGGGCTTGGTCCATGAAGCTGACAAAAAATTCATTGGAAAAAAAATATATATATGGGCTGAATTAATGGGATTGGCCCATGTAAAACATCGAATTGGACCGGGCTAATTCTTATCCATGTCAACTTGCCATGCTGGATCCTACGTGGCCTGGGGAGGCTGATAGTACCAAAAATTTGGTCGTGGAACCAACGACCTTTTACATATCACAAAGAAGGTCGTTTATTTCAGTTTATGACGGCCAACTTTTGACCATCTGTTTTTGGTCGCGAAAAGGTCGGAAATGAAAAATAATGACCATTCAGTGACCAATAGTGATGGTTGCAAGTTGACATATTTCTTGTAGTGTGTCCGAATATAGCCTTCGAATATATCAATCTTTATGTCTCGACCATTTCGAGACTCCTCGTCACGTCTGTGATCTCATCTAGGACTCCGAACAAACTTCGGTCATCAAAACACATAACTCATAATACAAATCATCATCGAGCGTTAAGCGTGCGAACCCTACGGGTTAGAGATGTATGTAGGCATGATTGAGACACATCTTCGATCAATAACCAATAGCGAAACCTAGTGCTCATATTGGCTCCTACATATTCTATGAAGATCTTTATCGGTCAAACCACATAACAACATACGTTGTTCCCTTTGTCATCGGTATGTTACTTCCCCGAGATTCGGTCATCGGTATCATCATACCTAGTTCAATCTCGTTACCGGCAAGTCTCTTTACTCGTTCCGTAATGCTTCATCCCGCAACTAACTCATTAGTCACATTGCTTGCAAGGCTTATAGTGATGAGCAATACTGAGAGGGCCCAGAGATACCTCTCCGAAACACGGAGTGACAAATCCTAATCTCGATCTATGTCAACCCAACAAACACCTTCGGAGACACCTGTAGAGCATCTTTATAATCACTCAATTACGTTGTGACATTTGATAACACACAAGGTGTTCCTCCGGTATTCGAGAGTTGCATAATCTCATAGTCCGAGGAACATGTATAAGTCATGAAGAAAGCAGTAGCAATGAAACTGAAACGACCATAATGCTAAGCTAACGGATGGGTCATGTCCATCACATAATTCTCCTAATGATCTGATCATGTTCATCAAATGACAACACATGTCTATGGTTAGGAAACATAGCCATCTTTGATTAACGAGCTAGTCAAGTAGACGCATACTAGGGACACTTTGTTTTGTCTATGTATTCACACATGTACTAAGTTTCCAGTTAATACAATTCTAGCATGAATAATAAAACATTTATCATGATATAAGGAAATATAAATAACAACTTTATTATTGCCTCTAGGGCATATTTCCTTCACAAACTTCTTCTCGTTCTGACCGATCAAGTACCGGACGCACGGCACCTCTGAGTTTTGCACACGTTCAGCATGATGACGTCCCTTGAGCTCTTGATCCAGCAGAGTGTCGAGGAAGTAGATAAGTTCTGTCAGCATGATGGCATGGTGACGGTGATGGTGATGTGATCCGCGCAGGGCTTCGCCTAAGCACTACGAGAATATGACTGGAGGCGTAAACTATGGAGGGGGGCACCGCACACGGCTAGAAACAATTGAAGTGTGTTCTAGGCGCCCCCTCCCCACGTATATAAAGGAGAGAGGGGGAGGGAGTCAGCCCTAGACGCGCCCAAGTAGGAGGAATCCTACTTGGGCTTCTAGTTGGATTCTCCCCCCCCCCTTTCCTTTTAACGGAGAGGAAAAGAGGGGAAGAGAGGGGGAGAAGGAAAGAGGGGGGCGCTGCCCCTCTCCTAGTCCTATTTGGCCTCCTTCCTTGGGGAGGGGGGTGCCACCCCTTTTTGGGCTGGTGTGCCTCCCTCCTATGGCCCATATCACCCATATCTTCCCCCGGGGGGTTCCGGTAACCCTCCCAGTACTCCGATATGTACCCGATACATTCGGGAACACTTCTGGCATCCAAATACTATCCTCCAATATATCAATCTTTACCTCTCGACCATTTTGAGACTCCTCTTCAAGTCCGTGATCTCATCCGGGACTACGAACAACATTCAGCCACCAAAACACATAACTCATATAATAGAAATCGTCTTCGAACGTTAAGCGTGCAACCTACGGGTTCGAGAACTATGTAGAAATGACCGAGACACCTCTCCGTTCAATAACCAATAGCAGAACCTGGATGCTCATATTGGCTCCCACATATTCTATGAAGATCTTTATCGATCGAACCGTTATGACAACATACGTTATTCCCTTTGTCATCGATATGTTACTTGCCCGAGATTCGATCGTCGGTATCTTAATATCTAGTTAAATCTCGTTACCGGTAAGTCTCTTTACTCATTTCGTGATGCATCATCCTGCAACTAACTCATTAGTCACATTGCTTGCAAGGCTTCTTATGATGTGCATTACCGAGAGGGCCCAAAGATACCTCTCCGATACTCGGAGTGACAAATCGTAATCTCGATCTATGCCAACCCAACAAACACCTTCAGAGATACCTATAGAGCATCTTTATAATCACCCAGTTACGTTGCGACGTTTTATAGCACAGAAGGCATTCCTCCGGTATCCGGGAGTTGCATAATCTCATAGGCGGAGGAACATGTATTTGACATGAAGAAAGCAGCAGCAATAAAACTGAACGATCATTATGCTAAGCTAACAGATGGATCTTGTCCAACACATCATTCTCTAACGATGTGATCTCGTTCATCAAAGGACAACACATGTCTATGGTTAGGAAACTTAACCATCTTTGATTAACGAGCTAGTCTAGTAGAGGCTTACTAGGGACACGGAGTTTTGTCTATGTATCGACACATGTGTCAAGTTTCCGGTTAATACAATTCTAGCATGAATAATAAACATTTATCATGAAATAAGGAAATATAAAATAACAACTTTATTATTGCCCCTAGGGCATATTTCCTTCACAAAGTGCACCAAACTGCAAGTTTGTTTCCTGTACATGTTTGGAGCTCAGCGGCTGTAACCTATCTTCACAAGATCAACATACACCATGAGTACCATAAATAGCTTGCTAGTAATGGCACAATACACACACTGTGTTGTTTGTTTCTTGAGTAGTTGGTGATTCTTGCAAGCAAATTTCCTTTCTCACGGTGAATTACACACTCAGGAACCAATAAGTTTTCTGACGATATATAATAACACTCCTTGTTTATTTCATAAACTTATGCGGTGATAATCGTAAGAAACTTGCCTTTCACGTCATCATCCTATGTGTAAGAGAATTGACAGATAAATTGATTTTAGTGGCATAAATTGCACCCACTTGGATGTTTACTTCTCTAACAAGTTTGGTGATCCTGAGGAAATTTTAAGGAGTACAACATATTTATGACAGTTTTTGCGTGTTAACAATGTGTCCCCTATGTGTCTAAATGCAAAGAGATAATAATCTTCTTTGGTGTAATCACATAAGACCAACTATGTGAAGGAAATATGCCCTAGAGGCAATAATAAAGTTATTATTTATTTCCTTATATCATGATGAATGTTTATTATTCATACTAGAATTGTATTAACCAGAAACATGATACATGTGTGAATATATAGACTAACAGATTGTCACTAGTATGCCTCTACTTTACTAGCTCGTTTATCAAAGATGGTTATGTTTCCTAGCCATAGACATGAGTTGTCATTTGATTAACGGGATCACATCATTAGGAGAATGATGTGATTGACATGACCCATTCCGTTAGCTTAGCACACGATCGTTTAGTATGTTGATGTTGCTTTCTTCATGACTTATACATGTTCCTATGACTATGAGATTATGCAACTCCCATTTACCGGAGGAACACTTTGTGTGCTACCAAACGTCACAACGTAACTGGGTGATTATAAAGGTGCTCTACAGGTGTCTTCGAAGGTACATATTGGGTTGGCGTATTTCGAGATTAGGATTTGTCACTCCGATTGTCGGAGAGGTATCTCTGGGCCCTCTCGGTAATACACATCACTTAAGACTTGCAAGCATTGAGTTATTTACGGAATGATGTATTACGGAATGAGTAAAGAGACTTGCCGGTAACGAGATTGAACTAGGTATTGAGATACCGACAATCGAATCTCGGGCAAGTAACACACCGATGACAAAGGGAACAACATATGTTGTTATGCGGTCTGACCGATAAAGATCCTCGTAGAATATCTGGGAGCCAATATGAGCATCTAGGTTCCGCTATTGGTTATTGACCGGAGACGTGTCTCGGTCATGTCTACATTATTCTCGAACCCGTAGGGTCCGCACGCTTAAGGTTTCGATGACAGTTATATTATGAGTTTATGAGTTTTGATGTACCAAAGGAGTTCGGAGTCCCGGATGAGATCGGGGACATGATGAGGAGTCTCGAAATGGTCGAGAGGTAAAGATCGATATATTGGACGACTATATTCGAACTTCGGAAAGGTTCCGAGTGATTCGGGTATTTTTCGGAGTACCCGAGAGTTACGGGAATTCGCCGAGGAGTATATGGGTCTTATTGGGCCATATGGGAATAGAGGAGAGAGGCCGAAAGGAAGGAGGCGCCCAGCCCCCCTCTGGTCCGAATTGGACAAGGGGTGCAACCCCCTTTTCCTTCCTCCTCTCCCCCTCTTTCCCCCCTTCTCCTACTCCAACAAGGAAGGAGGGACTCCTACTCCCGGTGGGAGTAGGACTCCCCTTGGCGCGCCCCCTCCTAGGCCGGCCACCCCCTTCCCCCTTGCTCCTTTATATACGGGGGCAAGGGGGCACCTCTAGACACAATAACAATTGATCCCTTGGATCTCTTAGCCGTGTGTGGTGCCCCCCTCCACCATAGTCCACCTCGATAATATCGTAGCGGTGCTTAGGCGAAGCCCTGCGACGGTAGAACATCAAGATCGTCACCACGCCGTCATGCTGACGGAACTCTCCCTCAACACTCGGCTGGATCGGAATTCGAGGGAAGTCATCGAGCTGAACGTGTGCTAGTACTCGGAGGTGACGTAGTTTCGGTGCTTGGTCGGTCGGGCCGTGAAGACGTATGACTACATCAACCGTGTTGTGCTAACGCTTCCGCTTACGGTCTACAAGGGTATGTAGACAACACTCCCCTCTTGTCGCTATGCATCACCATGATCTTGCGTGTGCGTAGGAAATTTTTGAAATTACTACGTTCCCCAACAGTGGCATCAGAGCCTGATTTTATGCGTAGATGTCATATGCACGAGTAGAACACAAGTGAGTTATGGGAGATATAAGTCATACTGCTTACCAACATGTCATACTTTTGTTCAGCGGTATTGTGAGATGAAGCGGCCCGGACCGACATTACGCATACGCTTACGCAAGACTGGTTTCACCGCCACGAGCACTAGTTGCTTAAAGGTGACCGGCGGGTGTCTGTCTCTCTCACTTTAGTTGAACCGAGTGTGGCTACGCCCGGTCCTTGCGAAGGTTAAAACAGCACCAACTTAACAAACTATGGTTGTGGTTTTGATGCGTAGGTAAGAACGGTTCTTGCTCAGCCCGTAGCAGCCACTTAAAATTTGCAACAACAAAGTAGAGGACGTCTAACTTGTTTTTGCAGGGCATGTTGTGATGTGATATGGTCAAGACATGATGCTAAATTTTATTGTATGAGATGATCATGTTTTGTAACCGAGTTATCGGCAACTGGCAGGAGCCATATGGTTGTCGCTTTATTGTATGCAATGCAATCGCCCTGTAATGCTTTACATTATCACTAAGTGGTAGCGATAGTCATAGAAGCATAAGATTGGCGAGACGACAACGATGCTACGATGGATATCAAGGTGTCACGCCGGTGACAATGGTGATCATGACGATGCTTCGAAGATGGAGATCACAAGCACAAGATGATGATGGCCATATCATATCACTTATATTGATTGCATGTGATGTTTATCTTTTATGCATCTTATCTTGCTTTGATTGACGGTAGCATTATAAGATGACCCCTCACTAAATTATCATAGTAAAAGTGTTCTCCCTGAGTATGCACTGTTATGAAAGTTCTTCGTGCTGAGACACCACGTGATGATCGGGTGTGATAGGCTCTACGTTCAAATACAACGGGTGCAAAACAGTTGCACACGCGGAATACTCAGGTTAAACTTGACGAGCCTAGCATATAACAGATATGGCCTCGGAACACGGAGACCGAAAGGTCGAGCGTGAATCATATAGTCGATATGATCAACATATTGATGTTCACCGTTGAAACTACTCCATCTCACGTGATGATCGGACATGGTGTAGTTGATATGGATCACGTAATCACTTAGATGATTAGAGGGATGTCTATCTAAGTGGGAGTTCTTAAGTAATATGATTAATTGAACTTTAATTTATCATGAACTTAGTCCCGATAGTATTTTGCATGTCTATGTTGTTGTAGATCAATAGCTTGCATTGTTGCTTCCCTATGTTTTTATATATGTTCCGTGATCTGAGGATTATCCTCGTTGCTGCAAAGAAAAATTATGTCCTTGATGCACCGCTAGGTGACAAACCTGTTGCAGGAGCAGATGCAGATGTTATGAATGTTTGGCTAGCTCAATATGATGACTACTTGATAGTTTTGTGCACCATGCTTTATGGCTTAGAACCGGGACTACAAAAACGGTTTTGAAATGTCATGGAACATATAAGATGTTTCAAGAGATGTAATTGGTATTTCAGACTCATGCCCGTGTCAAGAGGTATGAGACCTTTGACAAATACTTTGCCTAAAAGATGAAGGAGAATTGCTCAACTAGTGAGAAAGTACTTAGATTGTCTGAGTACTACAATCGCTTGAATCAAGTGGGAGTTAATCTTCGAGATAAGATAGTGATTGGCAGAGTTATCTAGTCACCATCACCAAGTTACTCGAACTTCGTGATGAACTATAATGCAAGGGATGAAGAAAACGATTCCGGAGATCCTCGTGATGCTGAAATCGACGAAGGTAGAAATCAAGAAAGAGCAGCAAGTGTTGATGATTGACAAGACCACTAGTTTCAAGAAAAGGGCAAAGGGAAAGAAAGGGAAACTTCAAGTAGAATGGCAAGCAAGTTGTCACTCCCGTGAAGAAGCCCAAAGCTGGACCAAAGCCTGAAACTGAGTGCTTCTACTGCAATGGAAATGGTCACTGGAAGCGGAAATACCCTGAATATTTGGTGGATAAGAAGGATGGCAAAGTGAACAAGGGTATATTTGATATACATGTTATTGATGTGTACCTTACTAGTGTTTATAGTAGCCCCTGAGTATTTGATACTTGTTCGGTTGCTAAAAATTAGTAACTTGAAACAGAAGTTACAGAATAAACAGAGACTAGTTGACTAGTTGAGGGTGAAGTGACGATGAGTGTTGGAAGTAGTTCCAAGATTGATATGATCATCATCGCACATTCTCTATACTTTCGGGATTAGTGTTAAACCTAAATAAATGTTATTTGGCGTTTGCGTTGAGCATAAATATGATTTGATCATGATTGTTGCAATACGGTTATTCATTTAAAACCCAGAGAATAATTGTTGTTCTGTTTACATGAATAAAACCTTCGACGGTCATACACCCAAGAAAATAGTTTGTTGGATCTCGATCATAGTGATACACATATTCATAATATTTGATGTCAAAAGATGCAAAGTTGATAATGATAGTGCAACTTATTTGTGGCACTGCCGTTTGGGTCATATCGGTGTAAAGTGCATGAAGAAACTCCATAAAGATGGATTTTTTGAATCATTTGATGTTTGTGAACCATTCCTTATGGGAAAGATGACTAAAACTCCATTCTCCGGAACAATGGAACGATCTAGTGACTTATTGGAAATAATACATACTGATGTATGCGGTCCAATAAGTATTGATGCTCGTGGCGGGTATCGTTATTTTCTGACCTTCACAAGATGATTTGAGCAGATATGAGTATATCTTCTTAATGAAACACAAATCTGAAACATTTGAGAAGTTCAAAGAATTTCAGAGTGAAGTGGAGAATCATCGTAACAAGAAAATAAAGTTTCTACGATCTCATCGTGGAGGAGAATATTTGAGTTATGAGTTTGGCCTCCATATAAAACAATGTGGAATAGTTTCACAGCTCATGCCACATGGAACACCATAGCGTAATGGTGTGTCCAAACGTCATAACCGTACTTTATTGGATATAGTACAATCTATGATGTCTCTTACCGATTAACCACTATTGTTTTGGGGTTATGCATTAGAGACAGCTGCATTCACTTTCAAAAGGGCACCATCAAAATCCGTTGAGACAACGCCTTATGAACTGTGGTTTGGCAAGAAACCAAAGTTGTTGTTTCTTAAAGTTTGGGGATGTGATGCTTATGTGAAAAAGTTTCAACCTGATAAGCTCGAACCTAAATCAGAGAAGTACATCTTCATAGAATACCCAAAGGAAACTGTTGGGTACACCTTCTATCATAGATCCAAAGGCAAGAGATTCGTTGCTAAAATGGCCTTTATAGAGAAGGAGTTTCTCTCAAAAGAAGTGAGTGGGAGGCAAGTAGAGCTTGATAAGGTAATTGTACCTTCTCCCGAATTGGAAAGTAGCTAATCACAGAAATCAGTTCCAGTGATTCCTACATCAATTAGTGAGGAAGCTAATGATGATGATCATGAAACTTCAGATCAAGTTACTACCGAACCTCGTAGGTCTTCCAGAGTAAGATCCGCACCAGAGTGGTACGGTAATCCTGTTCTGGAAGTCATGTTACTAGACCATGATGAACCTACGAACTATGAGGAAGCGATGATGAGCCCAGATTCTGTGAAATGGCTTGAGGCCATAAAATCTGAGATAAGATCCATGTATGAGAACAAAGTATGGACTTTGGTTGACTTGCTCGATGATCAGCAAGCCATGTTAAATAAATGGATCTTCAAGAGGAAGACGGACACTGATAGTAGTGTTACTATCTACAAAGCTCGACTTGTTGCGAAAGGTTTTCGACAATTTCAAGGTGTTGAATATGATGAGATTTTCTCACTCGTAACGATGCTTAAGTCTGTCCGAATCATGTTAGCAATTGCCACATTTTATGAAATCTGGCAAATGGATATTAAAACTGCGTTCCTGAATGGATTTCTGGAAGAAGAGTTGTATATGATGCAACCAGAAGGTTTTGTCGATCCGAAAGGTACTAACAAA
Organism: Triticum dicoccoides; assembly: GCF_002162155.2. Taxonomy (NCBI): domain Eukaryota; kingdom Viridiplantae; phylum Streptophyta; class Magnoliopsida; order Poales; family Poaceae; genus Triticum; species Triticum dicoccoides. Next base: position 515,047,050 of record NC_041381.1, on the reverse strand, counting down.
ATGTGCAAGCTCCAGCGATCCATCGATGGACTGGTGCAAGCATCTCAGAGTTGGAATATACGCTTTGATGAGTTGATCAAAGCATATGGTTTTATACGGACTTTTGGAAAGGCCTATATTTACAAGAAAGTGAGTGGGAGCACTACGGCCTTTCTAATAAGTATATGTGAATGACATATTGTTGATCGGAAATGATGTAGAATTTTCTGGAAAGCATAAAGAAGTGTTTGAAAGGAGTTTTTCAAAGAAAGACCTCGGTGAAGCTTCTTACACATTGAGCATCAAGATCTATAGAGATAGATCAAGACGCTTGATAAGATTTTTCAATGAGTACATACCTTGACAAGATTTTGAAGTAGTTCAAAATGGAACAGTCAAAGAAAGAGTTCTTTCCTGTGATGCAAAGGTGTGAAGTTGAGTAAGACTCAAACCCCGACCATGGCAGAAAATAGAAAGAGAATGAAAAGTCATTCCCTATGCCTCAGTCATAGGTTCTATAAAGTATGCTATGCTGTGTACCAGACCTATTGTATACCTTGCTCTGAGTTTGGCAAAGGAATACAATTTTGATCTAAGAGTAGATCACTGGACAGCGGTCAAGAATATCCTTAGTGAGGACTAAGGAGATGTATCTCGATTATGGAGGTGATAAAAAGAGCCCGTCGTAAAGAGTTACATCAGTGCAAGCTTTTACACCGATCCAGATGACTCTAAGTCTCAATCTGGATAAATATTGAAAGTGGGAGAAATTAGCTAGAGTAGCTCCGTGCAGAGCATTGTAGACATAGAATATTTACAAAATACATACGGCTCTGAATGTGACAGACCCGTTGACTAAACTTCTCTCACGAGAAAAACATGATCATACCTTAGTACTCTTTGGGTGTTAATCACATAGAGATGTGAACTAGATTATTGACTCTAGTAGACCCTTAGGGTGTTGGTCACATGACGATGTGAACTATGGGTGTTAATCACATACAGATGTGAATATTGGTGTTGAATCACATGATGATGTGAACTGGATTATTGACTCTAGTGCAAGTGGGAGACTGAAGGAAATATGCCCTAGAGGCAATAATAAAGTTATTATTTATTTCCTTATATCATGATGAATGTTTATTATTCATGCTAGAATTGTATTAACCGGAAACATGATACATGTGTGAATATATAGACAAACAGATTGTCACTAGTATGCCTCTACTTGACTAGCTCGTTGATCAAAGATGGTTATGTTTCCTAGCCATAGACATGAGTTGTCATTTGATTAACCTATCTTCACAAGATCAACATACACCATGAGTACCATAAATAGCTTGCTAGTAATGGCACAATACACACACACTTTGTTGTTTGTTTCTTGAGTAGTTGGTGATTCTTGCAAGCAAATTTCCTTTCTCATGGTGAATCACACACTCAGGAACCAATAAGTTTTCTGACAATATATAATAACACTCCTTGTTTATTTCTTAAACTTATGCGGTGATAATCATAAGAAACTTGCCTTTCACGTCATCATCCTATGTGTAAGAGAATTGACAGATAAATTGATTTTAGTGGCATAAATTGCACCCACTTGGATGTTTATTTCTCTTACAAGTTTGGTGATCCCGAGGAAATTTTAAGGAGTACAACATATTTATGACAGTTTTTGTGTGTTAACAATGTGTCCCCTATGTGTCTAAATGCAAAGAGATAATAATCTTCTTTGGTGTAATCACATAAGACCAACTATATGAAGGAAATATGCCCTAGAGGCAATAATAAAGTTATTATTTATTTCCTTATATCATGATGAATGTTTATTATTCATGCTAGAATTGTATTAACCGGAAACATGATACATGTGTGAATATATAGACAAACAGATTGTCACTAGTATGCCTCTACTTGACTAGCTTGTTTATCAAAGATGGTTATGTTTCCTAGCCATAGACATGAGTTGTCATTTGATTAACGGGATCACATCATTAGGAGAATGATGTGATTGACATGACCCATTCTGTTAGCTTAGCACACGATCGTTTAGTATGTTGTTGTTGCTTTCTTCATGACTTATACATGTTCCTATGACTATGAGATTATGCAACTCCCGTTTACCGGAGGAACACTTTGTGTGCTACCAAACATCACAACGTAACTGGGTGATTATAAAGGTGCTCTACAGGTGTCTCTGAAGGTACATGTTGGGTTGGCGTATTTCGAGATTAGGATTTGTCACTCCGATTGTCGGAGAGGTATCTCTGGTCCCTCTCGGTAATACACATCACTTAAGCCTTGCAAGTATTGCAACTAATGAGTTAGTTGCAGAATGATGTATTACGGAATGAGTAAAGAGACTTGCCGGTAACAAGATTGAACTAGGTATTGAGATACCGACGATCGAATCTCGGGCAAGTAACATACCGATGACAAAGAGAACAACGTATGTTGTTATGCGGTCTGACCGATAAAGATTTTCGTAGAATATGTGGGAGCCAATATGAGCATCTAGGTTCCGCTATTGGTTATTGACCGGAGACGTGTCTCGGTCATGTCTACATTGTTCTCGAACCCGTAGGGTCTGCACGCTTAAGGTTTCGATGACAGTTATATTATGAGTTTATGAATTTTGATGTACCGAAGGAGTTTGGAGTCCCGGATGAGATCGGGGACATGACGAGGAGTCTCGAAATGGTCGAGATGTAAAGATCGATATATTGGACGACTATATTCGGACTTCGGAAAGGTTCCGAGTGATTCGGGTATTTTTCGCAGTACCGGAGAATTACGGGAATTCGCCGGGGAGTATATGGGCCTTTTTCGGGCCATACGGGAACAGAGGAGAGAGGCCGAAAGGAAGGAGGCACGCAGCCCCCCTCTGGTCCGAATTGGACAAGGGGTGCAGCCCCCTTTTCCTTCCTCCTCTCCCCCTCTTTCCCCCCTTCTCCTACTCCAACAAGGAAGGAGGGAGTCCTACTCCCGGTGGGAGTAGGACTCCCCTTGGCGCGCCCCCTCCTAGGCCGGCCGCCCCCTTCCCCCTTGCTCCTTTATATACGGGGGCAGGGGGGCACCTCTAGGCACAATAACAATTGATCCCTTGGATCTCTTAGCCGTGTGCGGTGCCCCCCTCCACCATAGTCCACCTCGATAATATCATAGTGCTTAGGCGAAGCCCTGCGATGGTAGAACATCAAGATCGTCACCACGCCGTCATGCTGACGGAACTCTCCCTCGACACTCAGCTGGATCGAAGTTCGAGGACGTCATCAAGCTGAACGTGTGCTAGAACTCGGATGTGCCATAGTTTCGGTGCTTGATTGGTCGGGCCGTGAAGACGTACGACTACATCAACCGCGTTGTGCTAACGCTTCCGCTTACGGTCTACAAGGGTATGTAGACAACACTCTCCCCTCTCGTTGCTATGCATTACCATGATCTTGCGTGTGCGTAGGAAAATTTTGAAATTACTACGTTCCCCAACACTATGATGAAATGGCAGTGACAAGATTTGTACATTTAGGATTATATTTGGTCATACATCAAGAAACTTATTATAAGGAAATACATACTTTTGAACAACCCAAAGAAAATAAATACAACAATGGTGAAGGACCTTGCTCATATTCTGTAATAAACCAAATCTTTGCTACATTGCGTAAAACACCGAAGTTCGTTGTGATATAAAAAATCAAGAGAGTTAGTGTTATGAAGTCCACCTTAAATACATAGGGTGTGAGGTTTTGCACCATATACACGGAGTACGTGGTCTCATATGCAATGTAGTATCACTAATAACACATTTAGAGGATCAACATGATGTTACACTGGTGCTTATATATACAATAATTGTTAAGGTTATCCTAGTTAACCAAAGAGTAAGACTTGTAAAAATCATAATGTGTTATGTAAGGATAATTTTTTTAAATCTAGTGGGTACTCACATAGATCGAATGGATATGGTGCTCTTGATGAGTGCATTTTGCACTCATTGTTTTCTCGAGTTTGATCATGGTATTTACACGGTTGTCTCGAAATATCTTACTAGTTATTGACATTTAGTATTGTTTCATTTCCTTTATTTTGTGTTGTGTGGGGTCATTAGGTGATTTTTTTCACTTACAAGGATATTTCATGAAAAATGGAGGGGGGGTATATGATAAGGGAAATTTCCATGGTCTGATAAACCTTAGGTCGTCCACTTGTGGAATTTTTTTATTGTCCTACAAACCTTTGGGCTTGGTGGTGCAACATAGCCTACCGGAATAATACAAGTGCCTACAAGACATCACATATCCTTTGTAACATCCTTGAGTAATTCCCCACTTAAATAAATAAATATTATTTTTATGTTGCACAATCATGTCATGATGCCATCGTTCCACTTTGCAATATTCTCAAATGCATGCCAAAAATATCAAACACAAAAAACCAATTTATTTTCCCAATTATTATCAGTAGGGTTTCATCAAACCCCATGCTCCTTTTTGATCTTAGAGATTGAGATAGAGTCCCAAAGTTTGCACATAATCTTTTCACAATGTTTGGCATCTACACAAATTGTTTCATAGATTTTGCACAATCATAGCACATACCTCTAGTTCAAATCACCAAAATGTACTTTCTGCAAAAAAATGTTCAAAAGAAATACCAAACCTTGTACAAACACCCTGAATATTTTTCCAGGGCTTTGAATGGTTCAGAGAGGCCACATAAAAAATCAGGCTATTCAGAATTATTTGGCCCTCCAAGTAATTTATAAACCATCGTATTTTTATATTATGTATACCGTATAGTCATGTGTTAAGAGGGAACATTCCTGCTAGGCCGGTGAGGACATCGGTGCCTTTGAGTGGTAGTGCCCGTGACATTCTACCTTAATGGGAATGATAGGCTACTTATACCAACAAGAAATTCGTGCTTCTCTAGGATTCCATTGGCAAGGAACCTCAAAGTTAAATGTGCTTGGTTTGGAGCAATTTGAGGATGGATTACCGACTAGAAAGTTGATTCTGCCTGCGCACGAGTGAGGACAAAGTACGTAGAGAAGATTAGTGTTGGTCTATGCGCCAGTCTTGATACCACCAGATGTAACGGCCGGGAACTGGTGGTTGTGGTGAGGTGGTACAATGACGTCCGATTTGGCGTCGATGAAGGGCTTGTGTCCCCAGATTTGTTGGCCCCCTTCATATTTTCTCAGTGGTGTATCTTTTAAAAGTGCTATTGGTGTGGTTGTTTCAATATCTACTTCCATGTTGTTTTATGGCATGATCTGATTTTTCCAATCATCTAAATCGATAGTAATGGATTGCAAACCTATATTGCGTGAGGTGATGCTCCAACCGATGTTGCTTCAGTGATTTCTAGATCTCACCTCAAGGGGCGAGTGAGTATTCGATCTTCAATGGACCCAACTTGCAAGCCAGAAAAGATATTACACCTGTATGTGGGAGAGCCTATGCCTCGTCTAAAGCGATACAGAAGAATGTCTCGCTGAAGGAGCGCCCACCCAAGCCGAAAGTAATGGTCCGACCAAACTTCCGGGTTAGTTCCTTTTTCTTTACATTTATTTGTATTGTTTTCACGTTTGTTCATATTTTTTAAAATATATTTCAATTACATGTATTCCAAAATTTAATTTATTTAAGGAAAATATTAAAACTGAGAATTTGAAAAATGAACGCTGTGTACATTTTTTGTTACCAAACTTAAAACATTTTATAGCTTTAAAAAATGGTTTGTGGCATTAAAAAAGTTCACGTGTTTCAAAAACATGTACATGATTTTTTTAAATGGTTATACAATATACAACAATGTTTGTGTAACTAGTTTTTCTATAAACATGTATACTAAATGTTTCAGATGTATAATAAAAATGTATGACGTCTATGAAAAATATACATAAGAACATATACTTGAAAAACATCATGTATATGAAAAGGTTAAACCTGTATACATTTTCTTTACATGTATAAAAAAATGTATAATGTGTATGAGAATAATAGACATTAAAAATACATTCGAAAAACATTGTTAATCATGGGTTTGAAAAAATGAATAAACATGTATTAGATGTATACAAAAAAATATGCAATGTGTATAAAAACAATAGACATCAAAACATATATTTGAAAAAAAAGTGTTAATCATGTATATGCAAAATGTTAAACCAGTATAAAAACATGATTTCTGTGTATACAAAAAAAGAAAAAGAAACGTAAAAAACAAGAAAACTGATAAAGAAAAATGAAAGAAAAATAAATAAAATAACTGTAAAATCCGCGAACTAAATGAAGAAAGCCGGTGAAAAAACAAAGAAATTCAGTAAAACCGAAAAAGGGTTAAGAAACAACAAAGCCGAATAAAAATAAAAATAAAAAAGAAGAGGAAAACTAGAGCGAACACAACCATCGAGCAACAGAGCGAGCGAACAAACATGCGAAATTGGGCCGGCCAAATACTATAGTGCGGAGGAGAAAGCTTCAGGCTTGTGTATTGTCCGACCGAAAAGTGCAAGCAGCAACCGAGCTCCACAGAGCTTTTTTTTTTTCAACAGAAATATTTTTCACACTTCAGAAAAAAAACTGAAAAAAAAGTATACACATAGACATATGTTTGTAGTATACATGTGTAAAATTTCATAAACATATATGTTAATATGTGATGGATAGAAAAAAGACAAATACAAGGAGTAAAATAGGCCTTTTCCTTTTTGTTTTAGGGGCTGATATTTGTCTTTTTTGTGTAGCATGCAAATAGTGAAATTAGTTGATAAAATTTTATATGTACTTGAAGAACATGCATATGTATCACTAGAAAATAATTGACATTATTTTAAACTTTTTTTTTTGTAAACAGCCTCCATGGAGCCCAGCCTCTGCAACTCCATACTCATTGTATGACTCGCTATAAGCAAGATATAGTCGTCCCACCTGTGCGCTACGTTGCTCCCGACGGCCAGTTCTTCTGGGCCACAGCCTGTGCCGAAACAACATTTTCAAGAGGCTCCCAGAGAAACTGTTGTCACTCATTCCATGTCCCAAACTCAAAAAACCACAAAAGCAAGTGAAGTGACGCACTAAAGCACGCTAAATCGAAAATAGATACTAGCATTGCTTACATAGACACATATGTTGTAATGTCCATCCACCCTACTGCATAAGCTTCGTGCTCACCAGAGTGATCAAAGAGGGGACGTGCGGTGATCTACCAATCTTCCTCGCGGCGTTGTTTGGTGGAGCGTTTATGAGTAGTATTACCTTTTTAGTTTTTTTTTGAGGGGCAGTATTACCTTTTTAGTTTTTTTTTGAGGGGCAGTATTACCTTTTTAGTGAGATGGTTGGCTCGTGCGAATGTGTAATGTGCTGATGTAGTGTGGATGAGCCTTGTACCCTCTTCTTATTTTTATTATTATATAATGCACACGCTCATATGTAATTTTTTTATGGACGCTCATACATATTTTAGAAGAAAAAAGAACCGCAGAGATTTTTTTTCCTGTTTTGTTTGGCTTTCCAATTTCCCGCAAAAAAAAATGTTTGGCTTCCAATTGCTAAGTCGTGATGCACTTAACTTCTTTCATAAGCAAGTCATAATATATTATAATGTAGTTCTACGAGAATACACCGAGAAGTAAACATAGTTACCACAAGAATATATAGACAGGTTTCCACTTTTCCAAACAAAAGAAGCTACAGAACAGTAAACGTACATACATGTTCTTAGCGTCCGCCAGAACTACATGCGACATATAGCTCTGGTTTGCCTCTGGCGCCCACATGTATGGACAGCCCATTAGTATGTTTTCTCGTTCGTTCCTAGCTGTAGATTGTCTTTCCCCTTCTTTCATATACACTGGCTGGACTGGCACGTTTTTATTGGCTCTTGCTTTCTTTCTTTTTTCCTTTTTTTTTCAATTTCTCTGTTTTCAATGGTTTTCTCTGGTTTTCACCGTGTTTCATGTTTTGCATTGTTTTCTTCAAATTTTATTTCTTTTCATATTTTTTCCTTTTCTTTTTTTATTTGGTTTTCATCGTATTTTTTCTAAGGTTTCATCTATTTTATTAGGGCATCTCCAATGCTAGACTCTTACATATGCGCTAATGGATAAAATAAGATCTCGTCAAATAAAAAAGCATCGAAGCGCTGCCTACCTCCACGCTGGGAACTAACTATGGGTGCTAATTAACCGGAAAACTGATTGCACAGCAATGCCTTTCAGCTCGTACGAAGGGAAAAAGGCTAAGCGCCTGGCACCTTTATTTACATCGACGCCGACCTGGACGCCAAGATTAATGGGGCCAACCGCAAATTGGATAGGATTTTGATCCTAGCGCCCATGCTTGGCGCCCAACGTTGGAGATGCCCTTATTATTTTCATTGTGTTCCACCGCTTTGCATAGGTTTCTTTGGTTTTTCTATTTCTTTTTACTTTTCGTTTTTATTTCCCTTGTTTTTTCTTGCGTTTATTTGGTTCTTTTTTTATATAGGTTTTCTTATTTTTATTTTCCCCCTTTTCAACTAATTTCAATTTTTTAACACACAGTTTATATTTTTTATATTCAACAGGACCATTTTTATACACTTTCCAATATTTTTTAACTATATGATTACTATAGTTTCTAATACATATTATCATCTCTACATTTTTTTCATACCAATTGAACATTTTAGTATACAACAAGAACATTTTTGTATACATATTTTACATTGTCAAATACATTATTAATTTTCTTGAAATATAGGTGATGATATCCATTTTTTTCGTACACATTGTGCATTTTTGGTGTACACCTCAAATATTTTTTAAATACATGAGTACATATTTCAGAATATAAGATTTGATGTATACTTTTTCATACACACTGTAAATTTTTCCTAGACACCTGAAACATTTTTTATGAACGATTAAACATTTTTAAAATACACGATTAACATTGTTTCAAAACACAGTTTTGAACTATCTGAATATAATTTAAAAAAATCAAATACACATTGAAACAGTTTTTAATGATATCAACATTTTTCTAAACTATGCTAACAAAAAATTATATCACGTAATTTTTTAAATACATGATTAACACTTTTTAAAATATAATGTCAACTTTACTTCATACACATTGTACATTTTTTGTATAGATCAGAAACATTTTCTCTAAGTACGTTTAACATTGTTTTAAATGCATGATTAACATTTTTTCAAATAATGTTTTGA
>NC_041381.1:515031713-515037247 GCF_002162155.2 Triticum dicoccoides | reverse complement strand
CCCCTTTTGAATAGAAACCTTAATTCGGCCTAGTCATACTCAGCAATAGAAGGTCAGGCCTTCTTCACTTTCTCTCAAAGGCCTCTGCCGCAGTGCCTCCTGTAATGGGTGACCAAGGTTGGCCCAGTCCACTGCGCAAAACCTATATTTGTTTCTCTCAATCTCTACAATCAAAGGGGAGTTGATTTCGTCGCCTTCAATCTGGGTAATCCCCTTCCACCAGATACGTCTCTGCCCACTGGTTCACCTCAGCTCCTTGCCAGGTATTTTCATCCCCATGCCCCCTCTTCCCTTGGTTTCCTTTTTTGTGTCATGTCGTACAAAATAAAAATCTTTACTATTAAAGGGGAGTTGGTTCCGTCGCCTCCACTCCGGTTAATCTCCTTCCACCACAGACATATCCTCACACCGATTCATCTCACCCCCATGCCTGATTTTTCCTCCCATGCCCTCCCCCTTTTTGGTTTCCTGTTGTTGTTTTTTGTCCAATGTCGTACAAAATAAAACGAGCAGCTTGGAATAACCTATACAAAATCGGTACTTACCTAAAACAACGTCCTGCATTTATTCAATCAAATCAAATCTTAGCAAAATTTTAACTAAATCAAAACTTTCCTAGCCTTCTCCTACCCATACCTAAATCAAATCAAATCTTACCAAAACCTCTACTAAATCAAAACATTACTTGCCTTCCCATACCCATACTCAAATGAAATTATTATTTTTTACCAAAATCTAGAATATGGTTGGTGTAAGGTATGTGTCAGACAAGATTTTATGTTGAACCACTAAAATATGTATGCCCCATTGCAATGCACGGGCAAATAGCTAGTTAGGGGAAAATTTTACTTAAAAACATAGAAACTTTGTCATACGCACCGGTGAAATAGCTTTGGAGATGTGAGGGTGGTTGCACACGCACGAGAGCCTGCTCAACTCAAATAAGTTTTGAAATTTTAAACCTAATCACAATAGTTTAGATTGAGGTGACTTGTTGTAGAACTAATGATCTCAAAATTATAAAGAATTATTACCCATGTTTTCCTAGATATAGGACGACTCTTTCTTTCCCTACTAATCCTCCCCTCAACCTCTCTTGGCGAGTTTGTTGATTCACCTCCACTCTGCTTGTCGCTAAGGAGGCTGATGATGAAAGGGGAATTCTTGTGTCTCCACTCTGGTTAGTAGATGGGTTAGGGTTTTATTCATCGTAAGGGCGGCGCTCGGGCACATAGCGACACTTCATCTTCGCGTCGGTCTTTCTCGCTTTGATCCTCCTTGAGTTCGTTTGTCGAGATGGGTTCGACGGTGCTCCGATGTAGATACATGTTGGCTCCTCGGGGCGGCGAGGTTAGAGTTTCTCATTGTACGTACGTGATGGCGAGATTTGGTGCCAAGTTCTTTGGAACAACACAATATTTCAATGATAACGACTACATCTCCAGGGCAAATAGGGGCACATTCATGAATACTTTTGGCTAACATCGACAAGGTCTGGCTGGCTCTGGTATAGGAGAGCCGCGACAATAGCGCGTCGGCAACTTGTTATGATGGAGACGATGATTGTTCAATGATCCGTAAATCTTCATGTAATTTTCATTGAAGTTGGGGTGCTTTGTACTTTAGGCTTACCTTTATAATAAATTTGGATCCTTTTAGCAAAGAAAATTAGGCATATCCAACACAGACCCCCTAAACCGCCTGCAACCGTCCGGACCAAGCGGTCCTGACATGATTTTCCATCCAACGCGATACCCATCGGTCCACGGACCAGTGTGGTTGTCCGTTTTCACGCAAACCGCTCGCAAACTAGGGGATTCCAGGCACGTACGTGTCTGACACCTCGGTCCCACCCAAAACCCTCTCCCTCTCCCACGCAAACACACCTCAGCTCCTCGCGCAACATTCATAATGGTCCAGAGCGGATGTGAACATTCACTGGAGCCGTCATTGAAGCAACACGCTGATAGAGAGTCTCGGCTGTGCTGTGTCCTTGTCTTCGTGCCTGTTCACTGTTGGAGAGACTTTAAGAGATGGCTCTCTACACATTCAAACCAGCTGCCTGATCGTCTACCTACTGGCATTAATTAAGTGTGGCGGCAGAGAAACCCACTTCGGCGCCCGCATTCACACAACCCGCCGCTTGGCCTGGCCGATGCCAGCTATTTATAAGTGGCGAGGCCGGGCACGATCCATACCGCACCACCTCCGCCCCCAATCCTCCTCTGTGCACCATGCCCGCCATGACTGCGAGATCCAAAGATCTGTGAGAGACCTTGTCAAGGAGCAGAAGAAGGAGTTGGCTGGCACTATGATCGGCTGGCAGGCCCATCCTGCCAGCCGGATGGAGGTTGGCTTGCCGGCAAGCTTGCTGGAGGTTAGCAAAAACGGCCAGGCGATGGGGCGTTGGACGATGAGCTGACACCACTGTCGATGCTGGTCCATGTTGACTGCACATCGAGCAGGCGTGGGCACACTTCAATGCCGTAATGGCGAAGGAGTAGGCGACACCGGCCGTGTTGGCATTCCGACAAGCACAGGAGGACCAATGCTACAATCTCCACTCCTCAACAAGCACCGGTTCATGGAGGGACCAATCCCCAGAGAGAAAGCGAACGACAATGTCGCCACAGCCATGGTGACAGAGGATCTAGGCTTCCTTGATGAGCAACGGGGCACTACTCCTGTCCTACCACAACGCCCATGGGATCCGTCGCGAGCGATCGCGACTACGTGTTATGGCAGAGGAGGCGACACATTATTCAAGCAATTCACCGTGGCGGTGGAGGAAGAGGAGGCACAGGCAGACACGGATGTCACCAGCTCCGCCTTGGATGCTCCGCTCCTATGGTTCGCACCCAGCCGCAACGACCACAAGGCCGGCCCATCCATGACCGGCCACGTCCACATGGCAAACTCCGGCGACAAAGAGTAGGAGGTGGGACACGAGCGCGGCGTCGTCTCTTGTCCCACGTCACATTCCTTCCCTCCCGCAGCTTCACTCTCTGAGACTCATGGTCATTGAGCTTGCCGGACATGGGGTAGACACTACATGCAACACAGACGCCTACACAGTTGGGGACAATTTTAGACTAGGTTAAAAAGTGTCATCTCCTTTTGTTTAATTGAAATATATAAAAATGTCAATAATTTAACCCCGCTTAAACGAAAATCATTTAGTTTGCATGCAATTCATCCGGTTTGTTTAAATCCGATTTGAAATGTATGCAGGCGTAGTTGGACGGCTGGCTCTCATATTACTCACATTTGCGGATAAATACAACGCCCGTTTTACGGGTCAGTGTTGGAGAAATCCTTACCTCTTTTTTCCATAAGAAAAAGGTATATCCCATTGGTGGTGTGAGATTGAATGCATCCGACCGGCTCAATACTAGTCAAACTCTCAAGTCAGCTGCTCTAAAACTACATTGAAGCACTCTCTGCTACTCCGTGAAAGAGCACATGGATTTATTATATCATCTCTAGCCGATCCCCTAAAATCTTATAGAGTAAAATTTCGGTCTTACTCCTCTAATCCAACATCTAGCCGAAGTAGTAAACCGAGTAGAGGAGTATATTTTTTTTAGTGTGCCTCCTATTCGACTCCTATATTTTACCGGCCGCCCACCGCTCGATCAAAAAACTGCTCCCCTCCTCGGCCGCACCTATCCCACCTCTACACCGCATCTACTCCGGCGTGACCCTTCCCGCCACCGCCGGTCACCCCCGGCCACCGCCGACGCTCCGTAGGACCTACCAAGTTCCTCGCCCACCCGGATTTGGGCCTTTATCGCCGTCACCGACATAGAAATCCGCAGATCTACGACTGTCGCTGCTGCGACCAGATTGGCCTTCCAGCCGCCGTCGCCGTCGCCTTTGTCATGGATTGGCCGGGTACCGAACTGCACAACCCCGACAACGACTCTGTGCCGCATCTAGGTTTGACCTCCTTCTCTAGCCGCTCAGATCTCACTCGTCGGTGGGCCGCCGGCAAAGACACGCTCGTCGACTCCCCATTGCCGGTCATCAAGTGTCACAACTGCCCGCGGCAGGTGGTGCATCGAGTTTCGACCACGCTCTACATCCCAGATGGGTGTTCTTCAAGTGAAAAAAAGATGGGTTGAGTGCTCGTTTGTTCGGTTGTTCATTGGATTCGTCGCAAATTGTAGCTCATTGTTTGCTTAAAATTGTGTGTAGAATGGATGCAAGTTTTGGTGTTTGGGAGAAGAGTACATCGGTCTATTGATAGAGAAAAATTCTATAGATGTTCGTGCATCCTTGCTAGAGTAGGAGTAGAGACTAGAGACGATACTAGAGGCGACGCAATGTCGAATTCGTCGGTACTGAAGAAGAACAAAGTGTGCAAACTCAAGAAACCAATTGAGAGAATCAGTAATGTTCAAAATGAAGACATAGAGAAAATATTAAACCAACTAGTAGGAGCAGTTATGGAAGTCAGATTTCTATTAAAAGTCTAATTGTGGTTGTTTCTTTGGTTTTGTTCTCTTAGCCAAGAATTGGTGAATTATGTACTCGGATGTATCGAGATGTCATTCAGTAAAATAGAAAAGCATTGAAATTTTCGGTGGCCTAAAATGAAATGAATTTGACAAAAAAAATACTCAGCCGGATACTCCTCTATTTTTTAGGGGATCGGCTAGAGATGCTCTTAGTAGTACCTTAGGAGGTTCATAATGAAAGTATCTTAGGTAGAATCATATATGTTAACTAGTCATCTTTGCTGAGGTGACACACAACTAAATGAAGAGGGAGAACTGAGTATTATAATATGATACGAGAAAGGCATTTTGGAGGCCGAGCTTCATGGAGGCCTTTATTTTTGGAAATTCAAATTCAAACTTTTATGGTTCAAAAAACCTGAAAAAATATGCATGTATGTAAGGATGTAACTCACATGTGTGTAAAAATACATGATGAAATGCTTTGAGTTGCGACCTGCAAAAAAAGACAAATTCATGGCCTGGGAGGATGAGTAGTATCATGTGTTAAACAGCCCAAATTTTTCTTTTTTTGCACAGCTCTCATTTCAATGTATTTTGAACTGAAATTTACACACATGTGTATTATGCCTTCATGTATATCTGTAAATTTTTTCAATTTTTTTTGAAATGTAAAAATATGAATTTCAATGAAATTGCAAATTTGAATTTGGAGGCCTCATTGGAGCCCGAGCTCCAAAAGGGATTTCCGACCGTATATTAAATAATGTAATACTATATGTAATGGATGACAATAAATGAGATCACTATAATACTATGCAGTGTAGAGATAGTTGCATACACACCTTGTAATTATAAACTTGGTCTAGACTCTAGACCATGGGCCATTTTCTTACAGAGTGGTAGAAATTTGTTTAAGCAGATAATTAGATGAAACATGCAAGCTAGACTAAGGGCAACTCCGACGCGGATCAACAAATCCCGCAAATGTCTGGACTGGACGGTCTGGGCACTTTTTGTCATCCATTATTGAACACCAAATCATACGGACTGGTCCGAACATAACTAGCGCGC
>NC_041381.1:514947898-515031435 GCF_002162155.2 Triticum dicoccoides | reverse complement strand
GGGTTCGGGGGGAGGGGGGGGGGGGTTGGAGCGTTCGAACTTCCACCACGTTGAACGCCGCCTACATAGACGCACCCAAAACCGAGCCGGACCGCGCATTTGGACAATCATGCCACTGCTTTCGCATGAAATCTGACCCTTTCCCACCGCCTCGTACCTGATCGCTGCGGGCCCCATCATTCCAGCCCGTTCTACCTTCCCTTGCCATGACGGAGTCGTCGGAGAAGACGAGCCGATGTTCGCCATCCCGCTAGATGCAAAGGTGGCTGCACGCAAAGTCAGGTTTGCAGAATGCAACAACTAGCACGTCAAGGAAAGCAAGAAGGCAGAGGTTGTGGCGGTGGATGATCAGAGCAGAGCTCCTAACCAAAGCGCAATGACAGGATGATACCGCACAAGCAATCGCAGCCCTGACCCTCCCAGCAAAAGGCACCCTACTACTACGACGCCCCACAACCACCCGGAACATAGTTGCTGCTACATTAGTCCGTGTCCTCCTTCACCTATGGCTATTGAGTGTTGTTCAGCTTCGACCTCAACACCGAGTATGTCTTCGCGGACTCGTCGATGTTTGCCAGGTCACTGATGCCGGTTGTGGAGATCTTGTCCATCGGTACCCAGTCACTATTTTCTAGAATGTCTCAGCCAAGCGTGAGTAAAGCAAGCAAGAAGGACATGATGAACATGTCCATGATGGAGGCGGCGACAAAGACAGAAAAGTGGATGACTCACAACCGGAGGAATAGCCGCAGCCGGACACCCAACATACATGCACCAAACATTCGGACATGGATCTTGACAAAAACTTCCTGTCAGATACCAACCCAAAGAAGAAGAGTGGACAAGATTTCCCCAACAAGGAGGAAGATTTGTTGTGTCAAGCATGGCTACGCATTAGAAGTGATCCATTCCATGGCATGGAGCAAAAGGGTCGGGAATTTTGACAAAGTGTGCATGATTGGTTTCATGAGCAGAAGTGCTACAATCCACTCCGCATGGAAGTGTTCCATAATCACAATGTGAATTCACTCAACAATCTATGGTACAACACTCAAGAGGTTGCCAATAAGTATTGTGTCTTTTAAAAACAAGTGTAAAATCGGTGGTCAAGTGGTGCGGCACTCAAAGAGCTTGTAAGTTTTCTTGCATGTTGTTCTATGTGTTGGTCATTTGGCTGCATTTTCTCAATGTTGCAACCTGTTGACCATGCCATTGTCTTTCTTTGCTAGCCCGCACACACGTGCACATTGTACCAAAAGATGGAGAAAAAGCACTTCATCTTTATGCATTGTTGAATGAATTTGAGTGGGTAAAGAAAGTGGCTCATCTCTGTTGTCAATTCCCTCGAGACCGCCATGGCCAATGAAGATGAAGGTGGTGACTGATACGTCTCCAACATATCTATAATTTATGAAGTATTCATGCCATGTTTATTATAGTTGTGTATGATTTGGTGCACTTTTATATGTCTTCTATATGATTTTTATGGACTAACATATTGACCTAGTGCCCAGTGCCAGGTGTTGTTTTCTGCTTGTTTTTGGTTTTCCAGAAAATCCATATGAAATGAAGTCAAACTGCAGTGGAACTTTTTGACGATTTTTATGGAACAAAAGAGACCCCTGAAACTTCGTGGCAGGGCCAGAAGAGCCACTAGGTGGCCATTACCTATCAGGGTGCGGTAGGAGCCAAAGTGGTGGGCTGGTGGGTAGTGGGCACCTCGTGGCCCATCTTCACCTGATTCCAATGCCAAAAATTCTTATAAATATAGAAACCCTAGAAACAACCCTAGAACTTTGACTCCGCCGCCGCAAGCCTCTGTACCTCTACGATCCAATCTAGCGCCCTTTTCCGGCACTCCGTCGGAGGGGGAAATCATCATCGAAGGCCATCTTCCATGATGAAGAGGGAGTAGTCCACCCTCGAGGCTGAGGGTTTGTTCTAGTAGCTATGTGTTTGATCTCTCTCTCTCTCTCTCTCTCTCTTGTGTTCTTGATTTGGCATGATCTTGATGTATCGCGAGATTTGCTAATATAGTTGGATCATATGGTGTTTCTCCCTCTCTATCTTGTTGTGATGAATTGAGTTTTTACCTTTGAGGTTTCACTATTATCGAACTGAATACTTTTATGGATTTGAGAATACTTGATGTATGTCTTGCATATGAATTCCCATGGTGACAATGGGGTATTATATTGATTCACTTGATGTATGTTTTGGCACTCAACTCACGAATTCCCGAGGGGACATTGGGGTAATCTATGCATAGGGGTTGATGCAAGTTTTCGTCCTACTTTCTCTGGTAGAAATCTTGGGGCACTCTTTGAAGTTCTTTGTGTTGGATTGAATATTATGAATCTGAAGTTGTTTGATGCATATCGTATAATCAACTCATGGATACTTGTGGAGACATTGGAGTATCTAGGTGACATTAGAGTTGGTTGATGTGTATCATATGGTGTTATTTTAGTATGAACTCTACGGTTGTTTGTGACACCTATAGGAATAGCTCAATAGATTGATCGGAAAGGATAACTTTGTGGTGGTTTCGTACCCTACAAACAATTTTACCTTATATTCTTCACTAGATAAGAACTTTGAAGTGACTCTTTGTCGCACGCTGAGGGATTATTATATGATTCAATTATGTTTGCACTGTTGAGAGATTGCACTAGTGAAAGTATGAACCCTAGGCCTTATTCTCAAGAATTGCAATACCGTTTGTGCTCACTTTTGTTACTTGCTACCTTGCTGTTTTTTTACTATTCCTATTAAAAAAAATCAACATCTACTATCATTAATTACTACACTTGTATCACCATCTCTTCACCGAACGAGTGCAACTATACAATTTACCATTGTATTTGGTGTGTTGGGGACACAAGAGACTCTTCGTTATTTGCTTGCAGGGTTGTTTGAGAGAGACCATCTTCATCCTATGCCTCCCACAGATCGATAAACCTTAGGTCACCCACTTGAGGGAAATTTGGTATTGCCTACAAAACTCTGCGCTTGGAGGCCCAACACGAGTCTACAAGAACAAGTTGCCTAGTAGACATCAGTGACACAATCATTCCAACGAACGAGGGAATTTCTTTGGCAATGAAGGTGGCAAGGAAACGGTGAAGGAAGTGGGAGGTGGATAAGGAGAATCGAGAAGGGGCAGTGAACAAGATGTATGGTGAAGAAGGAGGAGGCAAGTGCAGAGTGAAATGATGCGAAGGAGTAATATAATGCGGAGAGGTTTGTCATGTTCATAAACGTGCACAACAAGAAGCTCAAGCTCGAAGGGAGGAAGCATGAGCAGGTCCACTTCGAGGACTAAAAGATGTTATTCATGAAGACCCCGGAGTTGGATACCCATGCGGCAAAGATTGTGCAAGAGTACCTGACGAGTGTAGTTTTACACTCATTTCTGCCGTTATTTGAATTGGATAATGATGTCTACGGTGCAACTTTATTCTTGTAAACATTTTTGGGCCTCCAAGCGTAGAGTGTTGTAGGACAACAACAGATTCCCTCAAGTGGATGATCTAAGGTTTATCAATCCACGAGGGGTGTAGGATGAAGGTGGTCCTCTCTTAAACAACCCTGCAATCAAATACAAGTGGTCTCTTCTGTCCCAAACACACCTAATACAATTGACAGATGTATAAGTGCACTAGTTCAGAGAAGCGATGATGATAGATGTGTAACATGGATGGTAGAAATAGGTATTTGTAATCTGAACAAATAAAAACAACGAGGTAGAAAGTAACAAAGTTGAGTAAAAATAGTGTCTTAATGCTTGAAACAAGGTCTAGGGTTCATACTTTCACTAGTGCCGACTCTCAACATCATTAACATAATTAAACCACATGATAATCCTGCAAAGTGCAGCAAAGAATCACTCCAAAGTTTATATTTCTATTATAGAAAATATGATGAAATCGCGTAGGTGCGCTTAACAATAAACCACCTCAAAGTTGTATTTCCAATTTTGATCTATTGAACCACCCACAAACTTCCATAGATAGTCCCAGAAATCATACTATGATAACACCATATGATACTTATCATTCAACCTTTACGCTAAGAGTACCCCAATGTCACCTTGGGTATCTGCAAGTTAATTACTAGACATGCATCATGTAATCTAAAATCCAAAGTATTCAATCCAACATAAATAAACTTTAAAGAGCAAGAATCAATTCATTATATATCATAAGATCCAACAAAGCTCATGGTACATCATGATCGAATCCATCAAGAACATAAGAGAGAGAGGCAGAGAGAGAGAGAGAGGGAGAGAGAGAGAGAGAGCACATAGCTACTAGTACATAGCATCATCCCCGAGGAAGAACTACTCACACATCACAATGAGAACGGAGAGGGAGTTGATGGTGATAGTGATGGAGGAAATGTCCCTGGCAGTGCTCTGGCGCCCCCGGATGAGAGGGGGAAGGGCCCCCTCCATCTTCTTCCATGTCCATCCGGGGAGAGAGTGAGCTCTCCCTAGATTGGATCTCTCTATTCTGTCTCCTGTATTTGCTTCTTTTTTCTGGACGAGCACCGCTTCTTAAATACCCGGAGATCCATAAATCTGACCAGGCTGAAATGTTAACATGATTTCCCCCCATAAATTAGCTTTGTTGTGGAAAATGAAGATCTCCAACCGAATTAAGGAGCAGCCACACGAGCCCATGGTACGCCCATGGGGGATGGGTGCTCCACCTGGCCGTGTGGGGCCCTCAAGCACCGCCTTGTGTTGATTTCTTCTCCCAAAAATCATAAATATTGTAGGAAAATATCGTATTAAATTGCATGGAAGATATTGACCACCCACACTACTCCATGAGATGTACGAGCACACAAAACAGATGTTTTTATTTGAAGGTTTAGAGTTGGTACATACAAATTTAATTGTTATGGCAGTGAAGTACCATATATAGGTAGGTATAGGTGACACTTTTCTAAGAAACTTGATTCAAGGATTTTGGGTGCAGAAGGAGTATTTCCACTTAGTGCGGAAGTATTTGGCTAGCAAAGATTATAAACAAAGACCACATGTTGGAGGATCCATGACAATATAATTTCTATACAAATATACACAAACATAACTCATTACATTGTCTTCCTTGTTCAACATCAACGATTTGATCAAGGTTGAAAATATTCGTTGAGGGTTCACAATCACAAAAGATGTCCAAGATAGTACATTTGCATGTGAAATTTATCTTCCTTGTACTAATCTTTGATGAATTATCCAAATGACCAATGTTGTGTTTGTTAATTTCAGTAGATTTTACTTCCTAAACCCAATGCAAAGCCACTACTTCCCACAAGATCGACATATGAGATTGAGTTATAATGCTAGGATACGTATTTAATTTTCAACACATATGTAATTTCAAGTGTATGATATTCAATTCATTAAAAAGAATCTCTAAGGATATAAGCGAAGCACAAGAGTAAATAATAAAACTACTCCAAAAGATATAAGTGAAGAACAAAGAGTATTTAAGTAAGTAAGTGGCTATGAATTGAATCTCTCCAACATGAAGTTAAGATGCAAAAAATACGCTCCAAGGATAGCACATATCATGTGAATAAATAAAAACTTAGGCCCTACCGAGACTAACCGATAGTTATTGGTGAAGAAAAGTGGGTGCCTACCGGGGCACCCCGTCTTAAATACTTGAGACTCCTTGAAATATTACCTTGGGATGCCTTGGGCATCCTCAAGCTTGAGGTCTTGTGTCTCATTAGTTCCTCTTGTATTACAGTCTCCCCTGGGTCTTAAAAACTTCATTCATAGAATAGTTAATCGAACTCATGAGATAGGTTAGTACAAAATAAATACAAAACCTTAACATTCTCTACTCTAGAAAATCTTCAAGATTATAATTAAATATTGTATACCAAATTCCTACATATATTTAATATCTCTATATACTAATTGAAATATTAAATAAGAAAACATGAGAAATCAATGCATCTACAACAACAATCTATCTAAATAGAACAGTCTGTAAAGGAGGAATAAATTAACATACTTTTGTAACTCTAAAAATCTAAATCGAACTGCTTCTAGTTCCGACCGATAAAGTACCAAACATACGACACCTCCGAGTTTTGCACACGTTCAGCTCGATGACGTCCCTCGTCCTCTTGATCCAGCAAGATCTCGAGGAAGTAGATGAGTTCCATCAGCATGATGGCATGGTGACGGTGATGGTGATGTGATTCGCGCAGGGCTTCACCAAAGCACCGCGAGAATATGGTTGGGGTTGTAAACTTTGGAGGGGGGCACCGCACACGGCTAACAATTGATGTTATGTGTTCTAGGCGCCCCCTTCCCTCATATATAGGTGGGAGGGGAGGAGAGGCCGCCAGGGGGTGCCCCAAGTAGGATCTGAATCCTACTTGGGGTTTCCCCAAGTGGCGCCCCTTTCCTTTTTTCACCGGAGAAGAAAGGGAAGGAGGAAGAGAGAAAGTAGGGGGGGGGCTGAACCCCCATTTTCCTTCTCCAGTTCAGCCGCATGCCTAAGGGTGGCGCGCCACCCGTTGTGGCTGGTGTTCTCCCCTCTTAGGGCCCATATGGCCAATATCTTATCCTTGGGGTTTTTGGTAACCCATCCGGTACTCCGATAAATACCCGATACACTCCGGACCACTTCCGGTGTCCGAATACTATCATCCTATATATCAACCTTTACCCCTCGTCCATTTCAAGACTAGTCATGTCCGTGATCTCATCCGGGACTCCGAACGACATTCGGTCACCAAATCACATAACTCATATAATACAATATCATCATCGAACGTTAAGCGTGCGGACCCTACGAGTTCGAGAACTATGTAGACGTGACCGAGACACCTCTTCGGTCAATAACCAATAGAGGAACCTGGATGCTCATGGCTCCCACATATTCTATGAAGATCTTTATCGGTTGAACCGTTATGACAACATACGTTATTCCCTTTGTCATCGGTATGTTACTTGCCCAAGATTCGATCGTCGGTATCTTCATACCTAGTTCAATATTCTTATAGACAAGTCTATTTACTCATTCCGTAATACATCATTCTACAACTAACTCATTAGTCACTTTGCTTGCAAGGCTTCTTATGATGTGTATTACCGAGAGGGCCCAGAGATACCTCTCCAATACTCGGAGTGACAAATCCTAATCTCGAGCTATGCCAACCCAACAAACACCTTCGGAGATACCTGTAGAGCATCTTTATAATCACCTAGTTAGGTTGTGACGTTTGACAGCACACAAGGCATTCCTCCGGTATTCGAGAGTTGCATAATCTCATAGTCGAAGGAATATGTATTTGACATGAAGAAAGCAATAGCAATAAAACTGAACGATTATAATGCTAAGATAACGAATGGGTCTTGTCCATCACCTCATTCTCCTAATGATGTGATCCCCTTTATCAAATGACAACACATGTCTATGGTTAGGAAACTAAACCATCTTTGATCAATGAGCTAGTCTAGTAGAGGCTTACTAGGCACACAGTATTTTGTCTATGTATCCACACATGTATCAAGTTTCCGGTTAATACAATTCTAGAATTAATAATAAACATTTTTCATGAAATAACGAAATATAGAATAAGAACTTTATTATTGCCTCTAGGGCATATTTCCTTCAATCTCCCACTTGCACTAGTCAATAATCTAGACTACATTGTAATGATTCTAACACCCATGGAGTCTTGGTGCTGATCATGTCTTGCTTGTGGAAGAGGCTTAGTCAATGGGTTTGCTATATTTAGATCCGTATGTATTTTGCAAATCTCTATGTGTGCTTCCTTGACTTGATCAAAGATGGAGTTAAAACGTCTCTTGATGTGTTTGGTTCTTTTGTGAAATATGGATTCCTTGGCTAAGGCAATTGCTCCAGTATTGTCACAAAAGATTTTCATTGGACCCAATGCACTAGGTATTACACCTAGATCAGATATGAACTCCTTCATTTGCTACTTTCGAAGCAACTATGTACTCCGCTTCACACGTAGATCCTGCCACGACGCTTTGCTTGGAACTGCACCAACTAACATCTCCACCATTCAAAATAAATACGTATCCGGTTTATGACTTAGAGTCATCCGGATTAGTGTTAAAACTAGCATCGACGTAACCATTTACGACGGGCTCTTTGTCACCTCCATAAACGAGTAACATATCCTTTATCCTTTTCAGGTACTTCAGGATATTCTTGACTGCTGTCCAGTGATCCACTATTGGATTACTTTGGTACCTCCCTGCCAGACTTATGGCAAGGCACACATCTGGTCGGGTACACAACATAGCATACATGATAGAACCTATGGCTGAGGCATAGGGAATGACTTTCATTTTCTCTCTATCTTCTGTAGTGGTCAGGCATTGAGTCAGACTCAATTTCACACCTTGTAACACAGCCAAGAAACCTTTCTTTGACTGGTCCATTTTGAACTTCTTCAAAACTTTATCAAGGTATGTGCTTTGTGAAAGTCCTATTAAGCGTCTTGATCTATCTCTGTAGATCTTGATGCCCAATATATAAGCAGCTTCACCGAGGTCTTTCATTGAAAAACTTTTATTCAAGTATCCTTTTATGCTATCTAGAAATTCTACATCATTTCTAATCAACAATATACCATCCACATATAATATTAGAAATTCTACAAAGCTCTCACTCACTTTCTTGTAAATACAGGCTTCTCCAAAAGTCTGTATAAAACCATATGCTTTAATCACCTCATCAAAGCGTATATTCCAACTCCGAGAGGCTTACACTAGTCCATAGATGGATCGTTGGAGCTTGCACACTTTGTTAGCACATTTAGGATCGACAAAACCTTCTAGTTGCATCATATACAACTCTTCTTTCAGAAATCCATTAAGGAATGCAGTTTCGATGTCCATTTGCCAGATTTCATAATCATAAAATGCGGAAATTGATAACATGATTCAGATAGACTTAAGCATTGCTATGGGTGAGAAAGTGATACGTCTCCATCCTATCTATAATTTTTGATTGTTCCATGCCAATATTCTACAAATTTCATACACTTTTGGCAACTTTTTATACTATTTTTTGGAACTAACATATTGATCCAGTGCCCTGTGCCAGTTCCTGTCTGTTGCATGTATTATGTTTCGCAGAAAACCCATATCAAACGGAGTCCAAACGGAACAAAAATAGACAGAGAATTATTTTAGAATATTTGGGATTTTCCAGAGGAGGAATCAACGCGAAACGGTGTCCGAGGTGGCCACGAGAGAAGGGGCGCCCCCTCCCCCCTAGGCGCGCCTGACACCCTCATGGGCCACCTGTAAGGCGGTTGATGCCCTTCTTTTGCCGCAAGAAAGCTAATTTTATGAGAAAAATCTGGGCGAAATATTCACCCCAATCGGAGTCAAGGATCTCCGGATATAAAAGAAACAGTGAAGGGGAAGGATCTGGGAACGCAGAAACAGAGAGATAGATCCAATCTCGGAGGGGCTCTCGCCCCTCCCACGCCATGGGAGCCAAGGAACAGAGGGGAAACCCTTCTCCCATCTAGGGAGAAGGTCAAGGAAGAAGAAGAACAAGGGGTGCCCTCTCTCCCTTGCTTCCGGTGGCGCCGGAACACCGCCGGGGGCCATCATCATCACTGCGATCTTCACCAACAACTTCACCGCCTTCATCACCAGCTCTTTCCCCCTCTATGCAGCGGTGTAACCCCTCTCTTACCCGCTGTAATCTCCACTTAAACATGGTGCTCAATGCTATATATTATTTCCCAATGATGTATGGCTATCTTATGATGTTTGAGTAGATCCGTTTTGTCCTATGGGTTAATTGATGACCGTGATTGGTTTGAGTTGCATGTTTTATTATTGATGTTGTCCTATGGTGCTCTCCGTGTCGCGCAAGCGTGAGGGATCCCCTCTGTAGGGTTTGCAATATGTTTATGATTTGCTTATGGTGGGTGGAGTGAGTGAACAGAAGCACAGGCCCGAGTAAGTAGGTTGTTTGCGTATGGGATAAAGGGGACTTGATGCTTTAATGCTATGGTTGGGTTTTGCCTTAATGAATCTTTAGTAGTTGCGGATGCTTGCTAGAGTTCCAATCATAAGTGCATATGATCCAAGAAGAGAAAGTATGTTAGCTTATGCCTCTCCCTCAAATAAAATTGCAATAGTGATTACCGGTCTAGTTATCGATTGCCTTGGACAAATAACTTTCTCGTAACAAAAACCTCTCTACTAATACTTACTTTATTGCATCTTTATCTAAACAGCCCCTAGTTTATATTTACGCGTTCTTTATTATCTTGCAAACCTATCCAACAACACCTACAAAGTACTTCTAGTTTCATACTTGTTCTAGGTAAAGCAAATGTCAAGCGTGCGTAGAGTCGTATCAGCGGCCGATAGGACTTGAGAGAGTATTTGTTCTATGTTTAGCTCCTCGTTGGGCTCAACACTCTTGCTTATCGAAAGAGGCTACAACTATCCCGTATACTTGCGAGTCATCAAGACCTTTTTCTGGCGCCGTTGCCGGGGAGTCATAGCGTGGGGTGATTATTCTCGTGTGTTCTTGTTTGCTTTATCACTAAGTAATTTTTATTTTGCTATTCTTAGTTGTTTTCTATCTTTAGTTATGGGTAGGAAACGCAAAATACCAAAAAAATTAGTTGTACCTACTGAACCAATGGTTGAAGAACCACTCTATCACACTCCTGAAGCTTTTTACTTGGATCATCTTCGATCCCTTTGTGCTCGTGCTGAAACCCCAACTAGCTTAGTTGAGGGAAAATCTTTAGATGACCATGCTTGTTATGTGCGACACCGTATATCTGAAAAAGGGAAACTTTTACTGGATCAAATTCATCGTTTGCAATGATATGCTTGGAATTTATGTGAAATATATGATGTTACTTGTTGTTCTGAAAACC
This sequence comes from Triticum dicoccoides, assembly GCF_002162155.2. NCBI lineage: Eukaryota > Viridiplantae > Streptophyta > Magnoliopsida > Poales > Poaceae > Triticum > Triticum dicoccoides. The sequence continues at coordinate 515,020,509 of NC_041381.1, read as the reverse complement.
CTAAGAAACACCTTCCCTACCAATGTGAGTTTATTGATAATGGGATCGTATCTTCGTATGGTAAGGGTGTTTATAATTACTGTGATGTTCAACAAATTGAAGAATTTGTTACTTTTAAGGGTGCTTATGAAATTGCTTCTTTGATTGAAAAGTATGATGCTACTCTCTACAAATCTGAAAATTTTGCCATAATTGAATATTGTTATGATAATTATGCTTCTAATGCCTATGTTAAACTATATATTGATAAATTCTCCGCTGTCCAAGAAGAGACTAGTATTTTGCAGGAAGCTATGTAAGAAGAAATTGATGAAACTGTGAGCTCATTGGATGAAAAAGATGATGAGGAGAGCGAAGAACAAAAGGAGGAAGAGCGGATTAGCTACCCGTGCCCACCTTCCAATGAGAGTAACTCTTCAACTCATACATTGTTTAATTTCCCTTCATGCTTACCGAAGGATTATTGCTATGATGATTGTTATGATCCCGTTGATTCTCTTGAAATATCCCTTTTTGATGATGCTTGCTATGCTTGTGGCCAAGATGCCAATATGAATTATGCTTATGGAGATGAACTTGCTATAGTTCCTAATGTTAAACATGAAATTGTTGCTATGGCACCCACGCATGATAGTCCTATTATCTTTTTGAATTCTCCCGACTACACTATATCGGAGAAGTTTGTGCTTCTTAAGGATTATATTGATGGGTTGCCTTTTACCGTTACACATGATGATTTTGATAGATATAATATGCATGTGCTTGCTGCTCCTACTTGCAATTATTATGACAGAGGAACTATATCTCCACCTCTCTACATTTCCAATATGATAAAATTGCAAGAAACTGCTTATACTATGCATTGGCCTTTACTATGTGTGCATGAATTGTTCTTTTATGACATGCCGATGCATAGGAAGATAGTTAGACTTCGTTGTTGCATGATATATGTTACTTTGTGCTCACTACTAAATTACAAATCATTGTTAATTAAAATTGGCTTTGATATACCTTGGGATCCGGGTGGATCCATTACTTGAGCACTAAATGCCTAGCTTAATGGCTTTAAAGAAAGTGCTGCTAGGGAGACAACCCGGAAGTTTTAGAGAGTCATTTATTTATGTTGAGTTATTTTATATAGTTTAAAAACAAAAAAAATAAAGAGGGGAACCCAAAACTTTTCAAAAAGGAAAGTGAAAGTGAGAAAGACAAGCATTGTTGAAGTGGGAGCTAGCCTTGAACTTTGTTCATGCTCACGGAAACTTTGTGAATCTTAATTACAGAAACTTTTCATCAAAAACAATTATCCCATTGTACAATTCCATTGTACTGTAAAAATAATGTGCCAAGGTTTGCCTTTAGGATGTTTACAATGCTTGTTGGTTTGTACGGTGCAGGACAGAAACTTTTTCTGTAGTGCGGGATTTTACATTTTTAACTGGAATGTCAAACGGTTCTGATTATTTTTGCACTGTCTTTCTGTACCAATTGTTTATTTTTCCTAATTTTGGTAGAAGTTTTGGGGTAACAAAAGTATGGAGGATGTTCTGATTTCTACAGACTGTTCTGTTTTTGACAGATTCTGTTTTTGATGCATAGTTTGCTTGTTTAGATGAATCTATCAATTTCTATCAGTGGATTAAGCCATGAAAAAGTTATATTACAGTAGACACAATGCAAAAACAAAATATGAATTGGTTTACTACAGTACTTAGAGTAGTGATTTGCTTTATTATACTAACGGATCTTACCGAGTGTTCTGTTGAAGTTTTGTGTGGATGAAGTGTTTGATCGAGGAGGTCTCAATATGAGGAAAAGGAAGAGAGGCAAGAGCTCAATATTGGGGATGCCCAAGGCACCCCAAGTAAATATTCAAGGAGACTCAGGTGTCTAAGCTTGGGGATGCCCCGGAAGGAATCCCCTCTTTCTTCAACAAGTATCGGTATGTTTTCGTATTCGTTTCGTTCATGCGATATGTGCAAGTCTTGAAGCGTCTTTTGCATTTAGTTTTCATCTTTTATTTTATGCACCATGATGGTATGAGATAGTCCTTGGTTGATTTATAGAATGCTCATTGCACTTCACTTATATCTTTTGAGTATGGCTTTATAGAATGCTTCATGTGCTTCACTTATATCATTTGAAGTTTGGATTGCATGTTTCTCTTCACATAGAAAACCGCCATTTGTAGAATGCTCTTTTGCTTCACTTATATTTGTTAGAGCGTGGGCATAACTTTTGTAGAAAGAATTAAACTCTCTTGCTTCACTTATATCTATTTAGAGAGATGATAGGAATTGGTCATTCACATGGTTAGTCATAAAATCCTACATAAACTTGTAGATCACTGAATATGATATGTTTTATTCCTTGCAATAGTTTTGCGATATAAAGATGATGATATTAGAGTCATGCTAGTGGGTGGTTGTGGATTGTAGAAGCACTTGTGTTGAGGCTTGCAAGTCTCGTAGCATGCACGTATGGTAACCGTTGTGTGACAAATTTGAAGCATGGGGTGTTTCTTTGATTGTCTTCCTTATGAGTGGCGGTCGGGGACGAGCGATGGTCTTTTTCTACCAATCTATCCCCCTAGGGGCATGCGTAGTAGTACTTTGCTTCAAGGGCTAATAAAATTTTGCAATAAGTATATGAGTTCTTTATGACTAATGTGAGTCCATGGATTATATGCACTTTTACCTTTCCATCATTGCTGGCCTCTTCGGTACCGTGCATTGCCCTTTCTCACCTCAAGAGTTGGTGCAAACTTCACCCGTGCATCCAAACCCCATGATATGATACGCTCTATAACACATAATCCTCATTATACCATACCTACCTATCATGGCATTTCCATAGCCATTCCGAGATATATTGCCATGCAACTTCCATCATCATCATATACATGACTTGAGCATTTATTGTCATATTGCTTTGCATGATCGTAATATAGCTAGCATGATGTTTTCGTGGCTTGTCCATTTTTTGATGTCATTGCTAAGCTAGATGATTGCACATCCCGGTACACCGCCGGAAGCATTCATATAGAGTCATATCTTTGTTCCAGTATCGAGTTGTAATATTGAGTTATAAGTAAATAAAAGTGTGATGATCATCATTATAGAGCATTGCCCCATGAAAAAAAGAAAAAAAGAAAAAAAAGGAAAGGCCAAAGAAGCCTAAATAAAAAAAGGGAGGCCAAAGAAGCCCACCGAAAAAGAAAAAAAGGAAAAAAAGAAAAGAAAAGGGGCAATGTTACTATCCTTTTACCACACTTGTGCTTCAGAGTAGCACCATGTTCTTCATATAGAGAGTCTCCTATGTTGTTACTTTCATATACTAGTAGGAATTGTCATTATAGAACTTGGCTTGTATATTCCAACGATGGGTTTCCTCAAATGCCCTAGGTCTTCATGAGCAAGCAAGTTGGATGCACACCCACTTATTTTTCAGTTTGAGCTTTCATACACTTATAGCTCTTAGTGCATCCATTGCATGGCAATCCCTACTCCTCACATTGACATCAATTGATGGGCATCTCCAGAGCCCGTTGATTAGCCGCGTTGATGTGAGATTTTCTCCTTTTTTGTCTTCTCCACATAACCTCCCTCATTATATTCTATTCCACCTATAGTGCTATATCCATGGCTTGCGCTCATGTATTGCGTGAGGGTTGAAAAAGCTAAAGCGCGTTAAAAAGTATGAACCATTTGCTCGGCTTGTCATCGGGGTTGTGCATGATGGGAGCATTTTGTATGACGAAAATGAAGCATGGCCAAACTATATGATTTTGTAGGGATAAGCTTGCTTTGGCCTTGTTGTTTGAAAAGATATGATTGTTTTATTAGTACGCTCGAAGTATTATTGTTTTTTATGTAAAAAGATAGACTATTGCTTTGAATCACTCGTGTCTTAATATTCATGCCACGATTAGACATATGATCAAGATTATGCTAGGTAGCATTCCACATCAAAAATTATCTTTTTTATCATTTACCTACTCGAGGACGAGCAGGAATTAAGCTTGGGGATGCTGATACATCTCCGTCGTATCTATAATTTTTGATTATTCCATGCCAATATTCTACAAGTTTCACACACTTTTGGCAACTTTTTATACTATTTTTTGGGACTAATATATTGATCCATTGCCCAGTGCCAGTTCCTGTCTATTGCATGTTTTATGTTTCCCAGAAAACCCATATCAAACGGAGTCCAAACGGAATAAAAACAGACAAAGAATTATTTTTGAACATTTGGGATTTTTCGGAGGAAGAATCAACGCGAAACGGTGTCTGAGGTGGCCACGAGACAGGGGGCGCGCCCTCCCCCCTGGCACGCCTGGCACCCTCGTGGGCCACCCGTAAGGTGGTTGATGCCCTTATTTTCCCGCGAGAAAGCTAATTTTATGAGAAAAATGTGGGGGAAAGATTCACCCCAATCAGAGTTACGGATCTCCAGATATAAAAGAAACAGTGAAGGGGAAGGATCTGGGAACGCAGAAACAGAGAGATAGATCCAATCTTGCAGGGGCTCTCGCACCTCCCACGCCAAGGGAGCCAAGGAACAGAGGGGAAACCCTTCTCCCATCTAGGGAGAAGGTCAAGGAAGAAGAAGAACAAGGGGGCCCCTCCCCCTTGCTTCCGGTGGCGCCGGAACGCCGCCGGGGGCCATCATCATCACCGCGATCTTCACCAACAACTTCACCGCCTTCATCACCAACTCTTCCCCTCTCTATGCAGCGGTGTAACCCCTCTCTTACACACTGTAATCTCTACTTAAACATGGTGCTCAACGCTATATATTATTTCCCAATGATGTATGGCTATCTTATGATGTTTGAGTAGATCCGTTTTGTCCTATGGGTTAATTGATGATCGTGATGGTTTGAGTTGCATGTTTTATTATTGATGTTGTCCTATGGTGCTCTCCGTGTCGCGCAAGCATGAGGCTTCCCCGCTGTAGGGTTTGTAATATGTTTATGATTTGCTTATGGTGGGTGGCGTGAGTGAACAGAAGCACAGACCCGAGTAGGTAGGTTGTTTGTGAAGGAAATATGCCCTAGAGGCAATAATAAAGTTATTATTTATTTCCTCATATCATGATAAATGTTTATTATTCATGCTATAATTGTATTAGCCGGAAACATAATACATGTGTGAATACATAGACAAACTTAAAGTCACTAGTATGCCTCTACTTGACTAGCTCATTAATCAAAGATGGTTATGTTTCCTAACCATAGACATGAGTTGTCATTTCATTAATGGGATCACATCATTAGGAGAATGATATGATTGACATGAGCCATTCCGTTAGCTTAGCACTTGATCGTTTAGTATGTTGCTTTGCTTTCTTCATGACTTATACATGTTCCTACAACTATGAGATTATGCTACTCCCGTTTACCGCAGGAACACTTTGTGTGCTACCAAATGTCACAACATAACTGGGTGATTATAAAGGAGCTCTATAGGTGTCTCCAAAGGTACATGTTGGGTTGGCGTATTTCGAGATTAGGATTTGTCACTCCGATTGTCGGAGAGGTATCTCTGGGCCCTCTCGGTAATGCACATCACTATAAGCCTTGCAAGCAATGTAGCTATTGAGTTAGTTACGGAATGATGCATTACATAACGAGTAAAGAGACTTGCCGGTAACGAGATTGAACTAGGTATTGAGATACCGATGATCAAATCTCGGGCAAGTAACATACCGATGACAAAGGGAACACCGTATGTTGTTATGCGGTTTGACCGATAAAGATCTTCATAGAATATGTAGGAGCCAATATGAGCATCCAGGTTCCGCTATTGGTTATTGAATGGAAACGGTTCTCGGTCATGTCTACATAGTTCTCGAAACCGTAGGGTCCGCACGCTTAAGGTTTCGATGACAGTTATATTATGAGTTTATGAGTTTTGATGTACCGAAGTTTGTTCGGAGTCCCGAATATGATTACGGACATGACGAGGAGTCTCGAAATGGTCGAGACATGAAGATTGGTATATTGGACGACTATATTCGGACACCGGAATAAGTTTCGGAGGTTATGTGATATATACCGGAGTACCGGGGGGTTACCGGAACCCGCCGTGTGGTTATTGGGCCACTTGGTCCCAAAGTGGAGAAGAGGAGGGGCGGCCAGGGCAGGCCGCGCCCCTCCCCCTTTAGTCCAAATTGGACAAGGAGGGGGGGGGGCGGCTGTCGGTGTCAAAACCGATGGATCTCAGGTAGGGGGTCCCGATCTATGCGTCTTAGGCTGATGGTAACAGGAAGCAAGGGACACAATGTTTACCCAGGTTCGGGCCCTCTCGATGGAGGTAAAACCCTACTTCCTGCTTGATTAATATTGAAATATGAGTAGTACAAGAGTAGATCTACCACAAGATCGTAGAGGCTAAACCCTAAGAGCTAGCCCATGATGGTATGATTGTAATTGTGATCGGCCTTCGAAGGACCATCCTCTCCGGTTTATATAGACGCCGGAGAGGGCTAGGGTTTACATGAAGTCGGTTACAAGGAAGGAAATATAATATCCGGATCGTCAAGCTTGTCTCCCATGCAAAGGAGAGTCCCATCCGGACACGGGCCGGAGTCTTGTGTCTTGTATCTTCACGCTTCAATAGTCCGGATGATGTATATAGTCCGGCTGTCCGGATACCCCCTAATCCAGGACTCCCTCAGTAGCCCCTGAACCAGGCTTCAATGACGATGAGTCCGATGCGCAGTATTGTCTTCGGCATTGCAAGGCGGGTTCCTTCTCCGAATACTCCAAGGTAATTATCGAACACGTAGACCGTGTCCGGATCTGCTATGATGAATAGTGTCTGGTTCTACAAGATGATCTTCACACACCATTGTAGGGAATATAGCTTAAATCCATTTTGCTGGCAACCTTTGTACGTCGTGCCCTTGCATCGTGGCCTAGTCCAACACGAACCGGCGTTTCCTACCCCACCTCAACTCGCATTGCGAGGCGGTTTTATTGGCACGTCCTGCCAAAGCAGAGATCGTGTTCCTCTTATTATGGGATCTTTCATCAATATGGGCGTGTGTGACCCCACGACGACCGTTGGTATGACTCCATGTATTTTAGGTAAGTCTCAAGCGGTCACGCTGAGGACTTTTGATATTGATCCCTTTTATAAAGGGGTCAAGGCCTACGCCTCTTTTCCACCTCCCTTGCTCCTTCTCGCACATCGAGTTCTAACACCCAAGATCCAAGCCCCAACACCCCAGATCCTCCAACATGTCCGGATCCGACGCAAAGGGCCGGTGGGTGGCCTCCTCGATCCAAGAGGAGGACATTATGAAGCTTAGGGAGGTCGGATACCTGACCGCCGACATTCAGCACAGGCTTCCTGCTCCAGGGCAAGTTATCCCTACGCCGGAGCCCAACGAGAGCGTTGTGTTTGTTCCACACTTCCTCCGAGGCCTGGGCCTCACCCTCGACCCCTTTGTGAGGGGGCTCATGTTCTACTATGGGTTGGATTTTCATGATCTGGCTCTAGACGCTATCCTCCATATCTCGTCGTTCATTATTGTGTGCGAGGCTTTTCTCCACATCACCCCACAATTCGACTTATGGCTCAAAACTTTTAATGTGAAGCCGAAGATGATCGAGGGGCGACATGCGGAGTGCGGAGGTGCCATAATAAGCAGGAACGCCGATGCCCCCTGGCCAGAGGGTTCTTTCCCGGAAGTATCCGATGTATGGCAACAGAGGTGGTTTTATGTTACAGCTCCCAGAGGCACAAAGTGGGTAGCCGCCCCCGAGTTCCGCTCGGGCCCTCCGTCACAGTTGGCGTCTTGGACCGACGTAGGATGGAATTGGGGGCCTGCTAGTGATGTACCAGAACTGCGGAATCGCATCCGGGAGCTTATTGAGAGAGACATAAATCTTGTCAGCATAATTCAAGTGATGCTAATCCGACGGATGTTGCCGTGCAAACGCCGGCCTCTCCGGATGTGGGAGTTTAATCCGGAGGGTCCGCGGACTATTAAGCACTTCTTCGGCTTGAAGCTCGAAGGGATGTGTAAATTACTCTTCGGACCACAAGTAAAGTGTCCGGACACCACCGAGGATGCGGGCCTAAGCTGCAATCGCCTAGATGCCCAAGTAAGTAACCTTAAAGCTGGACACTTCATTTATATTTATCATAACTATTATTCTAAAAATCCCTCTGTGGCCAGGAATGGCTCAATAAGGCGGAGAGAATCAGGTGTCCGGCGCCACTTCCTGAAGGCTCGCCTGGTCCGACCGTTGCCAAGATGCTTGGCCGGGTGCTCAGCAAAATCCCCTCAGGGAAAGGCGAAGGAAAGGGCGGTGAAGCCGAACTTCACACAATACGCATCGAAACCGGGGGAATCGTTACCTCCCCTGGGGAGGATAGTCGGGAAGGGGAGGTTAAAGCCTTCTCCCCGCGTGGGAGTAAGAGGGACGCCTCCAAAGACTTGGAGGCGGAGATGCCCAAACAAGGGAAGAAGGCATCACCAGGGGGCTCTGCCGCGACGGGCACCCTCACCGCATCATGCCCACGAAGGGGCTCGCCCTCCACCGAGCTGTAAGTTAATCGTTAATTCGAAGGTATGGTGGTTCTCCGAGATTCATAACCAGGATTTCATCTTTTGCAGTCCGGCGAGCAGCTCCTCTCGACAGAGTTCGTCTTCAGGGGATCTTCCTCCAGAGATGATGGAGAGTGAGACCCCACCCACCTCTCCGCCTCATGAAGCGGGCGACACTGAGGTGTCGTCACGGAGGAGTCCGGATCTTCCGAAGCCGGAAGTGAACACGTCAGTCACCCTGAGCCCGGAGCGTATGTCTCCCACAGGGGGCGATGATAATGGTCCGACACAGTTTGATGTCCGGCCGGACGTACTGATAGGCCTTCTGGAGTGAGCCACGCTCTAGGAGGAGCACCACTCTTTAATGAGCACGGTGCTCACGAAGATTTCATCCGCTACCAGCGGTTTGAATGAGGCATTTACAAGCCTGCTCAAAGGCTTTGAGGTATGTAGTACAAAATGCACTTTTTTTTGGTTGTGAAGCACACGCTAGGTGTGCTCCCTATGGATAGTAGCCCCTGAGACTCTGGTTGCCCGCCATAGGCGGCAAACGGGGGATCACATAGTAGTGGCTGCGCCGTACGTGTGCGCAGGTATCTAAGGATCTGGCAGCCGACCAGTCTGTTGAAGTTGCCGAACTGAGGAGGCAGACCGGATCTATTGATGCCGATATCACGCTAGTGAACAAACGGCTGGAAGAATCCCAGGGTATGTGCTCTGCTTCCCTTATTATGTTGTATAGGAAAATGCGAGAGTGGCATAATGTTAATGCCATGTGTTTGTACTGTAGATGGTGCTGCTGCCGTGGAGGCCCTGAGGGCGGAACTTGCTCAGGCCAAGGAACAAGCTCGGGCTAGCAATGCGGCTTCCCTAAAGGCGGCCGAAGAATTGAGAGCCGAACAGGCTGCTCTTCACCGAAGCGAGGAAAAGATAGCCGAAACGGCTGGGGAGTTGAAAAATGCCACCGACCGGTATGTACTCCTTGAAAAGGAGAATAAGGCTAGTTCAGCCGAGCTAGACAAGGCACTTAATGCCGCCAAAGAGATGCGGACCGAGATCCGGGGTATGCGGGGGGAGCTCCAATAGGCCGACAAAATCATGGCTGGGGGCTCCTACTTACTGCGGACGAGGTTTTTGGATCCGAAGTATGCTCCCCTGGCTGGGTGCTAGAGTCCTGCAGACACATATGCGGACTTGGCGAATAGTACAGCTGACGCTGTCAAGTTCTTCGAGGGTCAAGGTGATAAGGAGGTGGAGAAGCTTTTCTGGTCGCAATTCAGTGTTCCCACTCGCCCGCTGCCGCTAAATGAGAAGGTGGCTGCTGTGGCGGAGCTTCACAGGTTGTCCGGGCTTGCAATGCGGTATGTAATAGACCATCTTTGGACGAAGGGGCCTAAGCCGGACAGTTACTTTGGTTTGGTGCAACAATTCCTTGGGCCGTGTCTCGGATTGACGCTATGAGGAGGTCGGCGTGCATAGTGGGTGCACGGATGGCCCTAGCCCGTGTTAAAGCCTATTGGACGGATATGGAGGCCACCATTATAGCGACCCAGGATCCGGCGGGAGGCCAATATCCGGCCGAGCACTACTTGGTGCAGGTCACAGAAGGTGCCCGCCTAATAGAGGCGCAATGCTCGAAGAATGTCTTGTTCGAGTGATAAGTCGAATCCTTTAAAAAACAATGTTTATTTTGATTATGAGGCTGTATTTATACTTATGCCCGGAAGTATGATTGTGTCCCCTTTGCGGCCATTTTTTATATAAATATGAGGAATCCGAAAGTTAGCAGTCGTTGGCTTCAGGCCCCACGCATACAATACGGGGGTATTCGCGAAAAATATGCTTAATCACACTTGATCCAACGTCTTGGTCCATTAAGGAGGTGATCACACGTCGAACTAGGCAACCAGACTATATAGCTGTAACACTTTTGCTTAGCCATGAGGGTTTAACGGTGGGGCTACTATGTAGCCCCTGGTACATTCGCGTGCATCCGAATATGGGCGCGCATGTACATGGCCGGGAAACGGCCCTTCGTTAATGCGGAGGAATCCTAGAGATTCCGGTCAGTCTTCGAGTGGTTGAACAGTCTCTCAATGTATCATGACAGTCAGTTTTCGGCTTTCTCTACTGAGGTGCTCATCCGGAATAACCAGGGCACAATCGCAGTAGTTCTCCTTTGGCCGCCTTAGCCGATAATAACGAAACGTAAGGAGGCAAACCCAGGAGCCGGGCAAACCCAACATTTGACCAAGGACATGATTCGGAGCTGATGCATATAAGGCCAAACTCGTGACGCCGAACACTCTCGAGGGTATTCGTTCTTTGTAAAAGAAAATAGTCTGACGAGAGCCTATTATAAGCCCTAAATTTCCAGGTACGTGCGTTTTAATCTGTCGTGGCGAAATGCCAATAACGGCAGTATCCTCTGTGGGTATGGAACACATGGGATGGTTAAACAACAAGAGGCAGTAGAAAAGGTTTACACAGGGGCTTAATCTAAAAAGAAACCTGTTGAACGGGGCCCTGCTGCACGTCTGCGCCTTTGTCTCCGTTGTGCCGTATCCTGGAAGGGTATCGCGCGAACATTGTCTGTGGAAAAAAGAAAACTCGTAGGAGAGTACAACGTAAGTATGCGATTGATAATAAAAGTGTAAGATGTTGGCTTGCCAGTAAGGTTGAGCCAGCTGTGGGGTTGCATTAAATATTTACAACCCCTGGTATCCGCTATGGGATTACATGTATGGTGCACTGGTTCAGTTTTATCCGGGCTACCGGACCTGTCTAACCGTGTATGTGGTCATAATGACCAGTCATGTTTTTTGATATTGGAGGCCGCTTACAGTCCGGCCGCCAGGGCCGTCACGTGTTCCTCTGCGCGTGAGGAGCGCTCTGTGATTCCGCTAACAGTGATGACGCCACGTGGACCGGGCATCTTGAGTGTAAGGTAGCCATAGTGTGGCAATGCGTTGAAGCAGGCGAAGGCCGTTCTTCCGAGCAATGCGTGATAGCTGCTTTGGAAGGGTGCGATGGTGAAGAGTAATTCTTCGCTTCTTGAATTTCTTGGGGAGCCGAATGTTACTTCCAGCACAAGGGAGCCCCTGCCATAGGCTTCCATGCCTGGTATCACCCCTTCAAAGGTGGTGTTGCTTTGGCTAATTTTGGATGGGTTTATCCCCATTCTGCGGACAGTGTCCTCGTATATTAAATTGAGACTACTACCGCCGTCCATGAGGACGCGGGTGAGACGGTATCCGTCGATTATTGGGTCTAGCACCAAGGCCTCTGATCCTCCGCGCCGAATACTAGTTCGGTCATCCATGTGATCGAAAGTGATCGGACAAGACATCCAGAAGTCAGATGTGGGTACGATGGGCTCTACATCATGCGCATCTCTGAGCACGCGTTCGTGCCTTCTCGTGAATGTGTGAGTCACGTGGATCATGTTTACTGTTTTAACCTCTGGCGGGAATTTTTTCTATCCCCCAGTGTTTGGCTGGCGAGGTTTGTCCTTGTCTTCACTTGGTGTTTCCCTCCCCTTGTGTTCGGCATTTAATTTGCCGACCTGCTTGAAGACCCAGCATTCTCTATGCGTGTGGTTCACAGGTTTCTCCGGGGGGCCATGAATTTGGCATAGTCTATCCAGTACTCTGTTCAGACTAGATGGTCCCTCTTTACTGCCTTTAAATGGCTTCTTTTGCTGATCAGGTCGAGAGCCCCTGAATCCAGCATTGACCGTTGTGTTATCCGGGCTCTCTTCCTTGTTTTGGCATTTGTGTTTATTACGCCGTGGCTTCCCGTTGCCATCCCTTATTTCGGATGTGTTGGGGTCGCTGGTGCCTTTACGGGCTAACTAGCTATCTTCACCCGCACCAAAGCGGATCATAAGGCCTGTTAAGGCTGCCATTGTCCTTGGCTTTTCTTGGCCGAGGTGCCGGGCGAGCCACTCGTCGTAGATGCTGTGTTTGAATGCTGCTAAGGCTTCAGCGTCCGGACAACCGATAATTTGATTCTTCTTAGTGACGAATCTGTTCCAAAGCTTGCGGGCGGACTCTCTAGGCTGTTGGATTATGTGACTTAGATCGTCTGCATCCGGAGGCCGGACATAAGTCCCTTGGAAGTTGGCCCTGAAAGCGTCCTCGAGTTCCTCCCAACTCCCGATTGAATTTTCGGGGAGGCTTTTCAACCAGTGTCGAGCTATTCCCTTCAGCTTGAGGGGAAGGTATTTGATGTCGTGGAGGTCATCCCCATGAGCCATGTGAATATGCAGGATAAAATCCTCGATCCAGACCCCTGGGTCTGTCGTTCCGTCGTATGCCTCTATGTTCACAGGTTTAAAGCCTTGTGGGAATTCATGGTCCAATACTTCTTCGGTGAAGCACAAGGGGTGAGCAGCCCCTCTGTATCTAGGCACGTTGTGGCATGCGGTCGGATGTTATTGTGTCCGGAGTTTATTCCGAACTGGTATTTGTCTTGTATGAGCGTTTGGGTGACCATTGTCCCTCGTCGGGGTGTGTCCTTTAGATCCATAGATGGACCTGGCTGCACCGGCTTTCTTATCCAGATGCTCACGCGGATCGTGTGCGGTGTCAGTAGCCGTTCTGTTGTGGTTATGAAGCGGTATGTCTGGTCTCCTGGTCGTATTATTCTTTGGTGGAACGGCCTCGTCGTTGAATTCTGGCAGTAGCTTGCGTTTTGGATAGCTTTTTGTATGGCGATCGTCGCCGTATCTTTCTTCAGTGTCTAGCACTTTATTCCATCTACGACTGAGCGTTTCCTATGCCGCTTTGAGCCGTTGCTTCTTCTTCTTTAGACTTCTTGCTGTGGCCATAAGCTTTCAGTGGAGGTTGTCTCGATCCACTCGTTCGTCCGGAATGATGAATGCATCGTTGTCCGGATTGTGTTCCTTTTCTGGGGCGGTTTCATGAGCTCGTCCCTTCTGATCATTGTGATCGGGTATTTGCTCCGAACTCGGTTTGGCGTGACCTGACTCGTCCTGCTCCATCGCTGGGTACATGTGGTCATTACTGCCTTCGGGGTTTACTGGTATGTCGATCCTTCTTGCGCTCTTGTCGCTATTTTTACTGTTGCTGGACTTTGAGCAGCGTCTGCGCCGCCGTTTTGGCTTTTGCCCGGGTGTTTTATCTTCTGGATTATTGCCTTCGTCCTTCTTGGGCGTATCCAACATGTATATATCGTGTGACAAGGTAGTACTCCCACGCCCCAGAGATTCTGAAGCTTCTCCTGCATCGTCATCCATATCGTCGATGTCTTCGGAGTCGAAGTCAAGAAAGTCGGTTAAATCATTGATCGTGTTAATGAAGTGGGTGGTGGGTGGGCAACGAATTCCTTCGTCGCCTGCTTCCCGCTCAGGCCGGACATAGTTCGGTCCAGAGCCTCCTGACAAAGAGAGAGACTTTAATGAGTTCAGCATGTCGCCAAAGGGCGAGTGCTGGAAGATGTCCGCAGTGGTAAACTCCATTACCGGAGCCCAACCTGGCCTGGCTGGCTCGAGGGTATGCGGACCGGGACCAACAACCGGATACGAGTCCGGGGGCCCGAGGTTATAGGCCTCAATAGAGGTGAGACCTGTGTTCGGCTCCACCGCCGATGAGTATGCGGCCAGCGGGCCAGGGTCCATCCCTCCGTCCTTAGGCAATGCAACCTGCTCCGCATTTAGATCCGAGGCTACTGCGAGGGTGATATCCCGAGCATTGTCCGACACCAGGTCTAGGTCGTGCTTGTCGTGACTGTCCGACGCTCCTGGCACAGGCCCGAATCCGTCAAAGATCAAGTCTCTGTGAATATCCGCTGTGTAGTTCAAGTTTCCGAACCTGACCTGGTGGCCAAGGGCGTAGCTGTCGATCATCTCCAAATGACCAAGCGAATTGGCCCAGAGTGTGAAGCCGCCAAACACAAGGATCTGTCCGGGGAGAAGAGTCTCGCCCTAGACCGTGTTGTCGGCGATTGAAGACACCATCATGCCTCGAAGCGACGACACAGAGGAACTCTCAATGAAAGCACCAATGTCGGTGTCAAAACTGGCGGATCTCGGGTAGGGGGTCCCGATCTGTGCGTCTTAGGCTGATGGTAACAGGAAGCAAGGGACACAATGTTTACCCAGGTTCGGGCCCTCTCGATGGAGGTAAAACCCTACTTCCTACTTGATTAATATTGAAGATATGAGTAGTACAAGAGTAGATCTACCACAAGATCGTAGAGGCTAAACCCTAAGAGCTAGCCCATGATGGTATGATTGTAATTGTGATCGGCCTTCGAAGGACCATCCTCTCCGGTTTATATAGACGCCAGAGAGGGCTAGGGTTTACATGAAGTCGGTTACAAGGAAGGAAATATAGTATCCGGATCGTCAAGCTTGTCTCCCATGCAAAGGAGAGTCCCATCCGGACACGGGCCGGAGTCTTGTGTCTTGTATCTTCACGCTTCAATAGTCCGGACGATGTATATAGTCCGGTTTTTCGGATACCCCCTAATCCAGGACTCCCTCAGTGGCGCCCCCCCTTTTCCTTCCTCCCCCTCTCCCTTCCTTCCCCCTCTCCTACTTGGACAAGGAAAGGAGGGAGTCCTACTCCCGGTGGGAGTAGGACTTCCCTTGGCGTGCCTCCTCCCTGGTCGGCCGCCCCCTCCCCCTTGCTCCTTTATATACGAGGGCAGGGGGGCACCTCTAGACACAACAATTGATCTCTTGATCTCTTAGCCGTGTGCGGTGCCCCCCTCCACTGTAGTCCTCCTTGATAATATTGTAGCTGTGCTTAGGCGAAGCCCTGCGACGGTAGAACATCAAGATCGTCACCACGTCGTCGTGCTGACGGAACTCTCCCTCGACACTCGGTTGGATCGGAGTTCGAAGGACGTCATCGAGCTGAACGTGTGCAATAACTCGGAGGTGCCGTAGTTTCTGTGCGTGATCGGTCGGGCTATGAAGATGTACGACTACATCAACCGCGTTGTTCTAACGCTTGCGCTTTCGGTCTACGAGGGTACATGGACACACTCTCCCCTCTCGTTGCTATGCATCACCTGATCTTGCGTGTGCGTAGAATTTTTTTTGAAATTACTACGTTCCCCAAGAGTGGTATCAGAGCTAGGTTTTATGCGTTGATGTTATATACACGAGTAGAACAAAAGTGAGTTGTGGGCGATACAAGTCATACTGCTTACCAGCATGTCATACTTTGGTTCGGCGATATTGTTGGATGAAGCGGCCCGAACCGACATTACGCATACGCTTACTCGAGACCGGTTCTACCGACGTGCTTTGCACATAGGTGGCTGGCGGGTGTCAGTTTCTCCAACTTTAGTTGAACCAAGTGTGGCTACACCCGGTCCTTGAGAAAGTTAAAACATCACTCACTTGACGAACTATCATTGTGGTTTTGATGCGTAGGTAAGAACGGTTCTTGCTCAGCCCGTAGCAGCCACGTAAAATTTGCAACAACAAAGTAGAGGACGTCTAACTTGTTTTTGCAGGGCATGTTGTGATGTGATATGGTCAAGACGTGATGCTATATTTTATTGTATGAGATGATCATGTTTTGTAACCGAGTTATCGGCAACTAGCAGGAGCCATATGGTTGTCACTTTATTGTATGAAATGCAAGCGCCCTGTAATTGCTTTACTTTATCACTAAGCGGTAGCGATAGTCGTAGAAGCAATAGATGGCGAAACGACAATGATGCTACAATGGATATCAAGGTGTCGCGCCGGTGACGATGGTGATCACAACGGTGCTTCGGAGATGGAGATCACAAACACAAGATGATGATGGGCATATCATATCACTTATATTGATTGCATGTGATGTTTATCCTTTATGCATCTTATCTTGCTTTGATTGACGGTAGCATTTTAAGATGATCTCTCACTAATTATCAAGAAGTGTTCTCCCTGAGTATGCACCATTGCGAAAGTTCTTCATGCTGAGACACCACATGATGATCGGGTGTGATAGGCTCTACGTTCAAATACAATGGGTGCAAAACAGTTGCACATGCGGAATACTCAAGTTAAACTTGACGAGCCTAGCATATACAGATATGTCCTCGGAACACGGAGACCGAAAGGTCGAACGTGAATCATATAGTAGATATGATCAACATAGTGATGTTCACCATTGAAAACTACTCCATCTCATGTGATGATCAGACATGGTTTAGTTGATTTGGATCACGTGATCACTTAGATGACTAGAGAGATGTCTGTCTAAGTGGGAGTTCTTTAGTAATATCATTAATTGAACTTAAATTTATCATGAACTTAGTACCTGATAGTATTTTGCATGTCTATGTTTGTTGTAGATAGATGGCTTGTGCTGTTGTTCCATTGAATTTTAATGTGTTCCTTGAGAAAGCAAAGTTGAAAGATGATGGTAGCAATTACACGGACTGGGTCCGTAACTTGAGGATTATCCTCATTGTTGCACAGAAGAATTACGTCCTGGAAGCACCACTGGGTGCTAGGCCTGCTGCAGATGCAACTGACGACGTTAAGAACGTCTGGCAGAGCAAAGCTGATGACTACTTGATAGTTCACTGTGCCATGCTTTACGGCTTAGAACCGGGACTTCAACGACGTTTTGAATGTCATGGAGCATATGAGATGTTCCAGGAGTTGAAGTTAATATTTCAAGCAAATCCCCGGATTGAGAGATATGAAGTCTCCAATAAGTTCTATAGCTGCAAGATGGAGGAGAATAGTTGTGTCAGTGAACACATACTCAAAATGTCTGGGTATAATAATCACTTGATTCAACTAGGAGTTAATATTCCTGATGATAGTGTCATTGACAGAATTCTTTAATCACTGCCACCAAGCTACAAGAGCTTCGTGATGAACTATAATATGCAAGGGATGGACAAGACTATTCCTGAGCTCTTCGCAATGCTAAAGGCTGCGGAGGTAGAAATCAAGAAGGAGCAGCAAGTGTTGATGGTCAATCAGACCACTAGTTTCAAGAAAAAGGGTAAAGGGAAGAAAAAGGGGAACTTCAAGAAGAACAACAAACAAGTTGCTGCTCAAGAGAGGAAACCCAAGTCTGGACCTAAGCCTAAGACTGAGTGCTTCTACTTCAAGCAGACTGGTCACTGGAAGCGGAACTGCCCCAAGTATTTGGCGGATAAGAAGGATGTCAAGGTGAACAAAGGGACTAGGATTAAGCAAAGATTGGCTAAGGACGAGGTGACAATGCGCGTGACAAATGGTTCCAAAGTCGATGTGATCGCGGTCGGCACGCTACCTCTACATCTACCTTCGGGATTAGTTTTAGACCTGAATAATTGTTATTTGGTGCCAGCGTTGAGCATGAACATTATATCTGGATCTTGTTTGATGCGAGACGATTATTCATTTAAATCAGAGAATAATGGTTGTTCTATTTATATGTGTAATATCTTTTATGGTCATGCACCCTTGAAGAGTGGTCTATTTTTATTAAATCTCGATAGTAGTGATACACATATTCATAATGTTGAAGCCAAAAGATGCAGAGTTGATAATGATAGTGCAACTTATTTGTGGCACTGCCATTTGGGTCATATTGGTGTAAAGCGCATGAAGAAATTCCATACTAATGGACTTCTGGAATCACTTGATTATGAATCACTTGGTACTTGCGAACCGTGCCTCATGGGCAAGATGACTAAAACGTCGTTCTCCGGAACTATGGAGCGAGCAACTGATTTATTGGAAATCATACATACCGATGTGTGTGGTCCAATGAATATTGAGGCTCGCGGCGGGTATCGTTATTTTCTCACCTTCACAGATGATTTGAGCAGATATGGGTATATCTACTTAATGAAACACAAGTCTGAAACATTTGAAAAGTTCAAAGAATTTCAGAGTCAAGTGGAAAATCATCGTAACAAGAAAATAAAATTTCTACGATCTGGTCATGGAGGAGAATATTTGAGTTACGAGTTTGGTTTACATTTGAAGCAATGCGGAATAGTTTCACAACTCACGCCACCCAGAACACCACAACGAAATGGTGTGTCCGAACATCGTAATCGTATTTTACTAGATATGGTGTGATCTATGATGTCTCTGACTGATTTACCGCTATCGTTTTGGGGTTATGCCTTAGAGAAGGCCGCATTCATGTTAAATAGGGCACCATCAAAATCTGTTGAGATGACGCCTTATGAGTTGTGGTTTGGCAAGAAACCGAAGTTGTCGTTTCTTAAAGTTTGGGGCTGCGATGCTTATTGAAGAAACTTCAACTAGATAAGCTCAAACCCAAATCGGAGAAATGTGTCTTCATAGGATACCCGAAAGAGATTATTGGGTACACCTTCTATCACAGATCTGAGGGCAAGATTTTTGTTGCTAAATTCAGATCTTTTCTAGAGAAGGAGTTTCTCTCGAAAGAAGTGAGTGGGAGGAAAGTAGAACTTGATGAGGTAACTGTACCTGCTCCCTTATTGGAAAGTAGTTCATCACAAGAAACCATTCCTGTGACAACTACACCAATCAGTGAGGAAGCTAATGATATTGATCATGAAACTTCAGATCAAGTTACTACCGAACCTCGTAGGTCAACCAGAGTAAGATCCGTATCAGAGTGGTACGGTAATCCTATTCTGGAAGTCATGTTACTTGACCATGACAAACCTACAAACTACAAGGAAGCGATGATGAGCCCAGATTCCGCAAAATGGCTTGAGGCCATGAAATCTGAGATGGGATCCATGTATGAGAACAAAGTATGGACTTTGGTTGACTTGCCCGATGATTGGCAAGCCATCGAGAATAAATGGATTTTCAAGAAGAAGACTGACGCTGATGGTAATGTAACTGTCTACAAAGCTCGACTTGTTGTAAAAGGTTTTCGACAAGTTCAAGGGGTTGACTACGATGAGACCTTCTCACCCGTAGTGATGCTTAAGTCTATCTGAATCATGTTAGCGATTGCCGCATTTTATGATTATGAAATATGGCAAATGGATGTCAAAACAGCATTCCTGAATGGATTTCTGGAAGAAGAGTTGTATATGATGCAACCAGAGGGTTTTGTCGATCCAAAAGGTGCTAACAAAGTGTGCAAGCTCCAACGATCCATTTATGGACTGGTGCAAGCATCTCAGAGTTGGAATAAGCGCTTTGATAGTGTGATCAAAGCATATGGTTTTATACAGACTTTTGGAGAAGCCTGTATAAAACCATATGCTTTGATACTTGAATATAGACGACATATTGTTAATTGGAAATGATATAGAATTTCTGGATAGCATAAAGGGATACTTGAATAAAAGTTTTTCAATGAAAGACCTCGGTGAAGCTGCTTACATATTGGGCATCAAGATCTATAGAGATAGATCAAGACGCTTAATTGGACTTTCACAAAGCACATGCCTTGATAAAGTTTTGAAAAGGTTCAAAATGGATCAGGCAAAGAAAGGGTTCTTGCCTGTATTACAAGGTGTGAAGTTGAGTCAAACTCAATGCCCGACCACAGCAGAAGATAGAGAGAAAATGAAAGATGTTCCCTATGCTTCAGCCATAGGCTGTATCATGTATGCAATGTTGTGTACCAGACCTGACGTATGCTTAGCAATAAGTTTGGCAAGGAGGTACCAAAGTAATCCAAGAGTGGATCACTAGACAGCGGTCAAGAATATCCTAAAATACCTGAAAAGGACAAAGGATATGTTTATCATTTATGGAGGTGACAAAGAGCTAGTCGTAAATGGTTACGTAGATGCAAGCGTTGACACTGATCCGGAGGATTCTAAATCACAAACCAGATACGTGTTTATATTGAACGGTGGAGGTGTCCGTTGGTGCAGTTCTAAACAAAGCGTCGTGGCGGGATCTACCTGCGAAGTGGAGTACATAGGTCCTTTGGAAGCAGCAAACGAAGGAGTCTGGATGAAGGAGTTCATTTCCGATCTAGGTGTCATACCTAGTGCATCTGGACAAATGAAAATCTTCTGTGACAATACTGGTGCAATTGCCTTGGCAAAGGAATCCATATTTCACAAGAGGACCAAGCACATCAAGAGACGCTTCAATTCCATCCGGGACCAAGTCCAGGTGGGAGACATAGAGATTTGCAAGATACATACAGATCTGAATGTTGCAGACCCGTTGACTAAACCTCTTCCATGAGCAAAACATGATCACCACCAAGACTCCATGGGTGTTAGGATCATTACTGTGCAATCTAGATTATTGACTCTAGTGCAAGTGGGAGACTGAAGGAAATATGCCCTAGAGGCAATAATAAAGTTATTATTTATTTCCTCATATCATGATAAATATTTATTATTCATGCTATAATTGTATTAGCCGGAAACATAATACATGTGTGGATACATAGACAAACTTAAAGTCACTAGTATGCCTCTACTTGACTAGCTCATTAATCAAAGATGGTTATGTTTCCTAACCATAGACATGAGTTGTCATTTGATAACGGGATCACATCATTAGGAGAATGATATGATTGACATGACCCATTCCGTTAGCTTAGCACTTGATCGTTTAGTATGTTGCTATTGCTTTCTTCATGACTTATACATGTTCCTACAACTATGAGATTATGCAACTCCCGTTTACTGGAGGAACACTTTGTGAGCTACCAAACGTCACAACGTAACTGGGTGATTATAAAGGAGCTCTACAGGTATCTCCGAAGGTACATGTTGGGTTGGCGTATTTCAAGATTAGGATTTGTCACTCTGATTGTCGGAGAGGTATCTCTGGGCCCTCTCGGTAATGCACATCACTATAAGCCTTGCAAGCAATGTAGCTAATGAGTTAGTTACGGAATGATGCATTACGTAACGAGTAAAGAGACTTGCCGGTAACAAGATTGAACTAGGTATTGAGATACCGAGGATCAAATCTCGGGCAAGTAACATACCGATGACAAAGGGAACAACGTATGTTGTTATGCAGTTTGACCGATAAAGATATTCGTAGAATATGTAGGATCCAATATGAGCATCTAGGTTCCACTATTGGTTATTGACCGAAAACGGTTCTCGGTCATGTCTACATAGTTCTCGAACCCGTAGGGTCCGCACGCTTAATGTTTCGATGACAGTTATATTTTGAGTTTATGTGTTTTGATGTACCGAACTTTGTTCGGAGTCCCGAATGTGATTACGGACATGACGAGGAGTCTCGAAATGGTCGAGACATGAAGATTGGTATATTGGACGACTATATTCGGACACCGGAATAAGTTTTGGAGGTTATCGGATATATACCGGACTACTGGGGGCTTACCGGACCCCCCCCGGGGGGGGGGGGGTGGTTAATGGGCCAGTTGGGCCCAAAGTGGAGAAGAGGAGGGGCGGACAGGGCAGGCCGCGCGCCCCCTCCCCCTCTAGTCCTAATTGGACAAGGAGGGGGGGTGGCGCCCCCCTTTTCCTTCCTCCCCTCTCTCCCTTCCTTCCCCCTCTCCTACTTGGACAAGGAAAAGAGGGAGTCCTACTCCTCCCTGGCCGTCCGCCCCCTCCCCCTTGCTCCTTTATATACGGGGGCAGGGGGGCACCTCTAGACACAAAAATTGATCTCTTGATCTCTTACCCATGTGCGGTGCCCCCCTCCACCATAGTCCTCCTCGATAATATTGTAGCGGTGCTTAGGCGAAGCCCTGCGACGGTAGAACACCAAGATCGTCACCACACCGTCGTGCTGACTGAACTCTCCCTCGACACTCGACTGGATCAGAGTTCGAGGGACGTCATCGAGCTGAACGTGTGCTAGAACTCAGAGGTGCCGTAGTTTCGGTGCTTGATCGGTCGGGCCGTGAAGACGTACGACTACATCAACCGCGTTGTTCTAACTCTTCCGCTTTCAGTCTACGAGGTTACGTGGACACACTCTCCCCTCTCGTTGCTATGCATCACCATGATCTTGCGTGTGCGTAGGATTTTTTTTTGAAATTACTACGTTCCCCAACAGTTTGCGTATGGGATAAAGGGGACTTGATGCTTTAATGCTATGGTTGTGTTTTACCTTAATGAATCTTTAGTAGTTGCGGATGCTTGCTAGAGTTCCAATCATAAGTGCATATGATCCAAGAAGAGAAAGTATGTTAGCGTATGCCCCTCCCTCAAATAAAATTGCAATAGTGATTACTGGTCTAGTTATCGATTGCCTTGGACAAATAACTTTCTCGTAACAAAGAGCTCTCTACTAATACTTACTTTATTGCATCTTTATCTAAAAAGCCCCTAGCTTATATTTACGCGTTCTTTATTATCTTGCAAACCTATCCAACAACACCTACAAAGTACTTCTAGTTTCATACTTGTTCTAGATAAAGCGAACGTCAAGCGTGCGTAGAGTCGTATCAGTGGCCGATAGGACTTGAGAGAGTATTTGTTCTACCTTTCGCTCCTCGTTGGGTTCGACACTCTTACTTATCGAAAGAGGCTACAACTATCTCGTATACTTGCGGGTCATCAGAAAGTCTCATCGTAGTCAACTCCTTGAACTTGTCAAAAACCTTTTGCGATAGGTCAGCTTTATAAACAATAACATTACCATCAATGTCAGTCTTCTTCTTGAAGATCCATTTATTCTCTATGGCTCGCTGATCATCAGGCAAATCCACCAAAGTCCACACTTTGTTCTCATACATGGATCCTATCTCAGATTTCATGGCCTCAAGCCATTTATCGGAATCTGGGCTCATCATAGCTTCTTCATAGTTCGTAGGTTCGCCATGGTCTAGTAACATGACTTCCAGAACAGGATTACCATACCACTCTAGTGTCGATCGTGTTCTGGTTGACCTACAAGGTTTGGTAGTAACTTGATCTGAAGTTTCATGATCATAATTAGCTTCCTCTCTAGTTGGTGTAGGCATCATGGGAACGAATTTCTCTGATGAGCTACTTTCCAAATTGAGAGAAGGTACAATTACCTCATCAAGTTCTACTTTCCTCCCACTCACTTCTTTCGAGAGAAACTCCTTCTCTAGAAAGGTTCCCTACTTGGCAACAAAGATCTTGCCTTCGGATATGTGGTAGAAGGTGTACCCAATTGTTTCCTTAGGGTATCCTATGAAGGTACACTTGTCCGATTTGGGTTCGAGTTTATCAGACTGAAGTCTTTTGACATAAGTGTCGCAACCCAAACTTTAAGAAATGACAGCTTAGGTTTATAGGAACCACAGTTCATACAGTGTCATCTCAACGGATTTAGAAGGTGCCCTATTTAACATGAATGCAGATGTCTTTAATGCATAACCCCAAAACGATAGTGGCAAATCAGTAAGAGACATCATAGATCGCACCATATCTAATAAAGTATGGTTACGATGTTTGGACACACCATTACGCTGTGGTGTTCCAGGTGGCGTGAGTTGTGAAACTATTCCACATTGTTTTAAATGAAAGCCAAACTTGTAACTCAAATATTCGCCTCCGTGATCAGATCGTAGAAATTTTATTTTCTTGTTCCTATGATTCTCCACTTCTCTCTGAAATTCTTTGAACTTTTCAAATGTTTCAAACTTGTATTTCATTTAGATATACCCATATCTTCTCAAATCATCTGTGAAGGTTAGAAAATAACGATACCCTCCGCGTGCCTTAACACTCATCGGACCGCATACATCTATATGTATTATTTCCAATAAGTCATTGGCTCGCTCCATTGTTCCGGAGAACGGAGTTTTAGTCATCTTGCCCATGAGGCATGGTTCGCAACTATCAAATGATTCATAATCAAGTGATTCAAAAAGTCCATCTGCATGGAGTTTCTTCATGCGCTTTACACCAATATGACCTAAACAACAGTGCCATAAATATCTTGCACTATCATAATCAACTTTGCATCTATTGGCATCAACATTATGAATATGTGTATCACCACAATCGAGATTCAACACAAATAGACCACTCTTGAAGGGTGCATGACCATAAAAGATATTACTCATATAAATAGAACAACCATTATTCTCTGATTTAAATGAATAACCATATTGCACTAAACAAGATCCAGATATAATTTTCATGCTCAATGCTGGCACCAAATAAAAATTATTCAGTTCTAAAACTAATCCCAAAGGTAGATGTAGAGGTAGTGTGCCGACGGCGATCACATCGACCTTGGAACCATTCCCGACGCGCATCGTCACCTCGTCCTTAGCCAATCTTCTTTTAATCCGTAACTCCTGTTTTGAGTTACAAATATGAGCAACCGAACCAGTATCAAATACCCATGCACTACTACGAGCATTAGTAAGGTACACATCAATAACATATATATCAAATATACCTTTGTTCACTTTGCCATCCTTTTTATCTGCCAAATACTTGGGGCAGTTCCGCTTCCAGTGACCAGTCCCTTTGCAGTAGAAGTACTCAGTTTTAGGCTTGGGTCCAGCCTTGGGCTTCTTCCCGGGAGTGGCAACTTGCTTGCCATTCTTCTAGAAGTTCTCCTTCTTTCCCTTGCCCTTTTTCTTGAAACTAGTGGTCTTGTTAACCATCAACACTTGATGCTCCTTCTTGATTTCTACCTCCGCAGCTTTGACCATTGCAAAGAGCTCGGGAATTGTATTCTCTGTCCTTGCATATTATAGTTCATCAGGAAGCCTTTGTAGCTTGGTGGCAGTGATTGAAGAACTTTGTCAATAACACTATCATCTGGAAGATTAACTCCCAGCTGAGTCAAGTGATTATGATATCCAGACATTCTGAGTATGTGTTCACTGATAGAACTATTCTCCTCCATCTTGCAGCTATGGAACTTGTTGGAGACTTCATATCTCTCAACTCGGGCATTTGCTTGAAATATTAACGTCAACTCTTGGAACATCTCATATGCTCCATGACGTTCACAACGTCTTTGAAGTCCCAATTATAAGTTGTAAAGCAGGGCACACTGAACTATCGAGTAGTCATCAGATCGAGCTTGCGAGACGTTCAAAACATCGGCATCTGCTCCTGTAACAGGCCTTTCACCTAGCGGTGCATCAAGGACATAATTCTTCTGTGCAGCAACGAGGATAATCCTTAAGTTATGGACCTAGTCCGTGTAGTTGGTACAATCATCTTTCAACTTAGCTTTCTCTAGGAACGCATTAAAATTCAGGGGAATAGTAGCACGGGCTATTAATCTGCAACATAGATATGCAAACACTATTAGGACTAAGTTCATGATAAATTAGGTTCAATAAATCATATTAATTAAGAACTCCCACTTAGATAGACATCCCTCAAGTCATCTAAATGGTATGCGGTCCAAATCAACTAAACCATGTCCGATTATCACGTGAGATGGAGTAGTCATCAAAGGTGAACATCTCTATGTTGATCATATCTACTATATGATTCACATTCGGCCTTTCGGTCTCCAGTGTTCCGAGGCCATGTCTGTACATGCTAGGCTCGTCAAGTTGAACCCGAGTATTCTGCATGTGCAAAACTGTCTTGCACCCGTTGTTTGTGAATGTAGAGCCTATCACACCCGATCATCACGTGGTGTCTTAGCACGACGAACTATCGCAACAGCGCATACTCAGGGAGAACACTTATACCTTGAAATTTAGTTAAGGGATCATCTTATAATGCTACCGCCGTACTAAGAAAAATAAGATGCATAAAGATAAACATCACATGCAATCAAAATATGTGACATGATATCGCCATCATCATCTTGTGCTTTTGATCTCCATCTCCAAAGCATCGTCGTGATCTCCATTGTCACCGGCTCAACACCTTGATCTACATCGTTGCGTCGTGCTCATCTCGCCAACTATTGCTTCTACAACTATCGCTAATGCATAGTGATAAAGTGAAGCAATTACATGGCGTTTGTATTTCATACAATAAAGAGACAACCATAAGGCTCCTGTGGGTTGCCGATAACTTCTACAAAACATGATCATATCATACAACAACGTATATCACATCATGTCTTGACCATATCACATCACAACTTGCCCTACAAAAACAACTTAGATGTCCTCTACTTTGTTGTTGCAAGTTTTGCATGGCTGCTACGGGCTTCTAGCAAGAACCTTTCTTACCTACGGCACAAAAACCACAATGGTGATTTATCAAGTTTGTTGTTTTAACCTTCAACAAGGATCAACCACAGTTAAATTCGATTCAACTAAAGTAGGAGAAACAGACACCCGCCAGCCACCTTTATGCAAAACTAGTTGCATGTCTGTCGGTGGAACCGGTCTCATGAACGTGGTCATGTAAGGTTGGTCCGGGCCGCTTCATCCAACAATATCGCCGAATAAAAATAAAACATTGGTGGTAAGCAGTATGATGACCACCGCCCACAACTCTTTGTGTTCTACTCGTGCATATCATCTACGCATAATCCTGGCTCTGATACCACCGTTGGGGAGCGTAGCATGCAATTTCAAAAAATTTCCTACGCTCACGCAAGATCTATCTAGGATATGCATAGCAAGGAGAGGGGAAGAGTGTGTCTACGTACCCTCATAGACCGTAAGTGGAAGCGTTTGACAACGCGGTTGATGTAGTCGAACTTCTTCTAGCTCCGACCAACATACGGCACCTCCGAGTTCTGCACACGTTCAGCTCGATGACGTCCCTTGTCCTATTGATCCAGCAAGATGTCGAGGAAGTAGATGAGTTCCGTCAACACGACGACGTCGTGATGGTGATGGTGATGTGATCCGCGCAGGGCTTCGCCAAAGCACCACGAGAATATGACCGGGGTTGTAAACTGTGGAGGAGGGCTCCGCACACGGCTAACAATTGATGTTATGTGTTCTAGGCGCCCCCTCCCCACATATATATAGGTGGGGGGGAGGAGAGGCTGCCAGGGGGCGCCCCAAGTAGGATCCGAATCCTACTTGGGGTTTCCCCAAGTGGCGCCCCCCTTTCCTTTTTTCACCAGAGAAGAAAGGAAAGGAGGAAGAGAGAAAGGAGGGGGGGGACCCCCCTTTTTCCTTCTCCAATTTGGACACATGCCTAGGGGGGTCCACCCCTTGTGGGCTGTTGTGCTCCCCTCTTATGGCCCACATGGCCCATATCTTCTTCCCGGGGTTCTCGGTAAACCCTCTGGTACTCCGATAAATACCCGATACACTCTGGAACACTTCCAGTGTCCGAATACTATCATCCTATATATCAATCTTTATCTCGCGACCATTCCGAGACTCCTCGTCATGTCCGTGTCTCATCCGGAACTCTGAAAAACATTCGGTCACAAAATTACATAACCCATATAATACAATATCGTCATCAAACGTTAAGCGTGCGGACCCTACTAGTTCGAGAACTATGTAGACATGACCGAGACACCTCTCCGGTCAATAATTAATAGCAGAACCTGGATGCTCATATTGGCTCCCACATATTCTATGAAGATCTTTATTGGTCAAACCGTTATGACAACATACGTTATTCCCTTTGTCATCGGTATGTTATTTGCCCGAGATTCGATCGTCGGTATCTTCATACCTAGCTCAATCTTATTACCGGCAAGTCTCTTTACTCATTCCGTAATACATCATTCTGCAACTAACTCATTAGTAACTTTGCTTGCAA
Organism: Triticum dicoccoides; assembly: GCF_002162155.2. Taxonomy (NCBI): domain Eukaryota; kingdom Viridiplantae; phylum Streptophyta; class Magnoliopsida; order Poales; family Poaceae; genus Triticum; species Triticum dicoccoides. The sequence continues at coordinate 514,992,426 of NC_041381.1, read as the reverse complement.
GGCTTCTTATGATGTTTATTACTAAGAGCGCCCAGAGATACCACTCCAATACTTGGAGTGAAAAATCCTAATCTCGATCTATGCCAAAGCACAAACACCTTGGGAGATACCCGTAGAGCATCTTTATAATCACCAAGTTACGTTGTGACGTTTGATAGCACACAAGGCATTCCTCCGGTATCCGAGAGTTGCATAATCTCATAGTCGAAGGAATATGTATTTGACATGAAGAAAGCAATAGCAATAAAACTAAACGATCATAATGCAAGGTAACGAATGGGTCTTGTCCATCACATCATTTTCCTAATGATGTGATCCCATTTATCAAATGACAACACATGTCTATGGTTAGGAAACTTAACCATCTTTGATCAACGACCTAGTCTAGTAGAGGCTTACTAGGGACACAGTATTTTGTCTATGTATCTACACATGTATCAAGTTTCCTGTTAATACAATTCTAGCATGAATAATAAACATTTATCATGAAATAAGGAAATATAAAATAACAACTTTATTATTGCCTCTACGACATATTTCCTTCATCATCATTATTTTAATCATCATAAATAGGAGGCATGTTCTCATCATAATAACTTTTCTCATCAAATGTTGGGGGAACTAAACATACCATCTTCATTAAACATGCCATCCCGAAGCTTACAACTTTTATTACTAGCACAACTGATATTCACAGAATGCATACCAACAACATTCCAATCATGCTTAACATTCAAGAAACTCACATGACAACTTTTGTTGAATTCTTCTTCTAATACTTCGTAGCAATTATCAGATTCATCATTTCAAGATTTTTTTAATAAAGATAAAGTAATGCACGCAAATTCATTACCTTTTTTGTTTCCTTTTGTGTTCCAAACTAGTGAATAAAATAAGAAACTACAAGATTCAATTGCAAGATCTAAAGAAGATACATTCAAGCACTCTCCTACCCGTCAACAGCTCCAGAAATAGCTTGATGTATACTATGAAACTTTATTCTTATAAACTTTGTTGGGCTACCAAGCGTAGAGTTTTGTAGGACAACAACAAATTTCCCTCAAGTGGATGACCTAAGGTTTATCAATCTACAAGAGGTGTAGGCCAAAGGTGGTTCTCTCAAAAACAACCCTGCAGTCAAATGCAAGTGGTCTCTTGTATCCCCAACACACATAATACAATTCTCACTTGTATAGGTGCACTAGTTCAGAGAAGCGATGATCATAGACATGTAATATGGTTGATAGAAATAGGTTTTGTAATCTTAACAAAGAAAAACAGCAAGCTAGAATGTAACAAAAGTGAGTAAAAACGGTGTCTCGATGCTTGGAAACAAGGTCTAGGGTTCATACTTTCACTAGTGATAACTCTCAAGATCATTAAAATAATTAAACCACATGATAATCCCAGAAATTTCAGCAAATAATCACTCCAAAGTTTCTATTTCTATCGAAGAATGTAGGATGAAATTGCGTTGTGCTTAACAACAAACCACCTCAAAGTTGTCTTTCCAATATTAATCTATTGAACCACCCACAAAGTGCCATTGATAGTCCTAGCAATCGTACTATGACAACACCATATGGTACTTATCATTCAACTTTTATGCTAAGAGTGCCCCAATGCCACCTCGGGTATTCACACGTTAATTACTAGACATGATCCATATAATCTCAAATCCAAAGTGTTCAATCCAACATAAAGAAACTTTGAATAGCAATGCTAAATTCATCACAAAAAGAATAAAGGGCGATGGGCATCATAAGATCCAACTATATTAATAAATCTCATGATATATCAAAATTGAATTCATCAAGAACATGAGAAAGAGAGAGAGAGATCGAACACATAGCTATTAGTACATAGTACATACCCTCAGCCTTGAGGATGAACTACTCACATATCACCATGAGAACGGAGAGGGATTTGATGGTGTGGTGATGGAGGAGATGTCCCCGATAGTGCTTCGGTGCCACGGAAGGAGATGGGGAAGGGCCCCTCCTTCTTCTTCTTCCTTGGCCCTCTGGGAGAGAGGGAGCTCTCCCCTAGATTGGATCTCTCTATTTTGTCTCCTATTTTCGCTTGTGTTTTCTGGGTGAGCACCATTTCTTAAATCGTCGAAGATGCATAACTCCAATCAGGCTGAAATTTTAACACGATTTTCTCTCTCCATAAATTAGCTTTCTTGTGGCGGAATAAGAGCTCCAACCGACTTAAGGAGCAACCATACGAGTCAACATCGCTGCTACGTCCATTTTGCATCATGTTTTCATACAGTTATTTATAATGGTTTTGGTCATTATTTCACTTTATGATGCAATTCTAATACCTTTTTTCTCTTAATTTGCAAGATTTACATGAAGAGGGAAATTGTCGACAGCTGGAATTCTGGGCCTAAAAGAGCTACAACAGAGATAACTATTCCATGGAGCTTCAAATGACCTGAAACTTCATGAAGATTTTTTATTGAATATATAAAAGAAACTGGAACGAAGAACCACCAGAGGGGGCACCTGCTGCTTGCAAGGCAACAGGGCGCGCCCACCCCCTTGGGCACGCCCTGATGCCTTGTGAATCCCACAGCAGCCCTCCGATATCGTCCTTCTGCTATATGAAGCTTTTTGCCCTAGAAAAAAATAGAAGAAGACTTTCGGGACAAAGCGCCGCCCTCTCGAGGCGGAACTTGGGCAGGAGCACTTTTTGCTCTCTAGCGGAGCGATTTCGCCGGGCATACTTCCCTCTGGGAGGGGGAAATCAAAGCCATCGACATCACCAACGATCCTCCCATCGTAGAAGGACCAATCTTCAATGATCTTCACACCCCCGTGATAGCCCACCTCTTCTCCAACCTCCTCCTATGTGATGATCTCCAAACCCCCTGGCAGTTGTTGTCTTCTGCATCCTGCTCCTGCTCCTCGTCAAAATCCTCCTCCTGCCCGCTCCTCATTAGAATCCTCTTCCTCCTCATTAGAATTATCTTCCTCCTCCTCCTCGTCGTCAGCTTCGTCTTCCTCCTCCTCCTCATCGTCAGAATCCTCCTCTTCCATTTCCTCGTCGATGATGTCGATAATACGCAAATTCACCGGCCCTTCCGGCTCTGGATTCGGCGACAAGAGGTGGGAGAGATACTCGTACCAGTGAGCTTGCTGTTGAGGATCCGGCGACTCCATCGCCTCTACCATTGCCCAGAGGAGAATCTCCATTGTGATTGCCCCCTTGGCTTCAGGAACTATCTGCTCCAATTCATCCGGTGTCACTTCCAAGGTCAGGCCCAGCGAGTGCAATTCGAGAGAATCCACGCTCGGAAACCAGGAGCATATTTCGTTGCACTTGGCCAGCAACTGCTCGTCTCTGGCGCAAAACTCTTCCATCCAGGTAAAATAAAAATTGTAATCAACCAAAGACGGAATTTGCAAATAAAAATTGTAAAAATGAAAGCGATTATAAGGATCAAAATTACCACAGAATCTAATATGGGCTCCTATATGAACGGATCCTAATTTCTAGGTTTTTCTTTTGTTCACACTAGCTGCCACTATCACGAGTCCAATCCTAAATAAATGTCAGTATTGTTTGGAAACTGGAGCAACTCAACGAACAACAGTTAAATCGCCCATTCAATCGACTAATACTAATTGCTAGGGTTTCGATTAGAAACGTACCTGTCATCCAACTATATCAGATGGTTCCTATGGGCTGCGATTTATCACCGTGCCGCCTCACCATCGGAGCTCAGGCGAACGGTCGCAGTGGGCAGTGGGGTTGCTAGGGCACGGCGGCGGCGGGACTGGAACGGGAACGCGCGGCGGTGGCTAGGTGGGGATGCGGCTGCTTGCTCGGCGTCGGAAAATCCTTTGGGCAATGGAGTGTTGTTTGGAAACTCAAACATTAGTTGCAGACATTATACACACATGCATGTTACAACATTTAGGGTGTGAAGTTAAAAAGATGTGGTATGGCACAAATGCAAAAGAGATTCATTTGATGGCTGACCTTTATGGAATATTATGTTTCAGGAAGCATGTGCTTATTCCCTTCTGCACTGTACTCGTTCCCCTTGGTTTTTATTGGCAAATGATGTTTGACTTCAAAACCAACCTGTGAACTAGTTTTGCTGCTTGCAGAGGGTTAATAGGCATGTTTGCTCCCTCCACGAAGCCAACCTTCATTGTAGATCCGGCCCTTTCTAAAATACTCTCTAAACCATGCCCCAAAGTAGGTCCGCCCTCACCTCGCCTCTTCTTCTCCTTCGAACAGTTTGTCCTTGCTACTGGATGTTGTTGTGAATAGATGTTCATGTCCAAGTTTTCTGCCTCAGGATCAACTGCTTCACGATTATCATCTGAATTGTCACATAGGGGAGTTGCTATCTCGAGAAGAGTATCTACTGGTATGACCTGCAAAGGTCGACACTTTGCTCATTTACACGCGTAGCCGCACTTCCCGCGCACCTTACCAGCAAGCTATACTCCTTGTACTTAGCTCAAACACATCCAGTATACAAAGCAGGAGTAGGGTTTTACGCCTCACGGCGGCCCGAACCTGGGTAAACGCTTGTGTGGTCGGTTGATTCTGCTCTTTGTACGAGTGTATCCCCACAGTCGAATCGCAAAGGGGCCATTGCCGGTCCCATAGATCGTCGTACACACGACACTTTTGCTTCACAAAGTTTTAAGCATTGGACAAGCAAGCCGAAATCGGTCTGCCTGTAGAGATCCACGTACTAGTACGTACTTTGTAGTACAGCTAGCTGGCTACATGAAATGCATGCCAAATTTTGCGTCCTTGCCTACGATGGTATTTGGCAATACCAAGAGAGAGTTTAGAATGTGGTGTATTCCAGAGCGAAACACTAGGGGTGATCATTCCGGGAGAATAGTACGTTTGCTTCTTTTTGGCTTCAGCCTTGTACATACTCTTTACTCCTTGCTCAATTAACGAAAAGGCCAAGCTTTTGCTGTATTTCATGAAAGTAAAAATAAAAAGAGGCGGGCAGAGATCGGTCTGCCAGTAGTGATCCACGTACTAGTACGTACTTTGTAGTACAGCTAGCTGGCTATATCAAATGCGTATGGACCATTGACCTCGTAATAGCTAGGTATACGATTTGCACAACAAATCTGCAAGCTAGGCTGTTGACACTGGCGTACCAGCTACGACAGTTCTTTTGAGTTGTGGTAGCACCCCCACTGCTTAATTTCTGCACCATCCTTAATAAGTTTCTTGTGCCGTGCATGCATATATACTTACATGCCATGAAATCAACCTGCCCTTCTCACTTTGTATAATGGAGTAGTTAGTTTATTACCTCCATCTAGGCACAACAGTGAACTTATGATTCCTACCAATCTCCATTCATGGCTGAAGTACTTCTAAATGGCGGCACCGAGCATCAAACGGAGTACTTGGTCGATTGAGCATCTGATGATCAAAACATTTGGACGCATGATTCGCTGCATCTTTGCATGGAAAGAAGAACAGCTCAGTCGGAGCTGTGACCCTGGCCAAGGAGCAACAACTCATATTCATGGGCACTTATTAGTTATTAGTAGTCCGTACGTATCTTCTCTCTAGGCACTATATGGCCTTCAATTGCGATGATCGGGGTTGATTATGAGCTGGTCTTTTAGCTAGGAGGGGTTTCGAAATCGAGTGGTTGGTCGATTGATTGGTCGATCCGTTTAATTTGCCTGACAAGGATGGATATGTATGGCCATGCATGCATTGCCGCGGTTTACTACTCTACATGCACGACCATGCACACATGTACTCGATCTGCAAGCACGCAGTTGACACTAGCCCGGCGCTAGCTTTTGCACGGACCGCGATACCATCAGCTGAATGCCCACCATAACACCTCTGCCTGCCTGCGCGCGTCTGCCTAAAAGTGGCCAGCTAGCTTGATATCGACCAGCGTCTTCTCCACAGGTCACTGTTGGACAGGTCCTTTTCAGAAGGGAGGCCATCAAGCCTGCCTTAATTTATGTTGGGGTGCATGCACACTGTGCTGTGGCCAGTAATTTTCATAATCTTCTTGCTGCTGCGGCTGTTGCACTGTTTATTTCTCGACGGCATTAAGCCGGCGACTGTACGAGGGGATGTAGCGGCCGCAGCGTGCCTTGATTCTATGTCCAGAAGAGGCACGTACGCACAGTAGAGCGTAGCGAGTACAGTGGAAAGCTAGCGTACTAGACAGCTGGGCAGGCTGAGACGAAGAGGAAATGAGGGCACATTTAGTGGCTGGCTGTGTGAGGAATCAATTGGCCTTCCTTGCATTGCAGCAACAACGCATTGAAGCGACAAGGTTGGCATCAACTGTGTGGTTTGATGCATCGGCACCCTGACACGATCGATGCCCCTCTTTGTTATTGCACAACTGTCTCCAATTACTCGTGCATTCATTCTGGGTTTAAAAGCGAGTTAATCCGCAATAGTCTCCCCTTTGAATGACCCTAACCACCCAGCATCTTCCCATGCGTGCCTGCCTCTTCCCTTGCTTCTTTCTCTCTGGTGTGGTGTGGTCTGAAGTCTGAACCGTGCAACATGCAAACTTATTTTGCAGGAAAAGTTGTCTGAGCTTTATTAGTGCATGCATGGTCTCTAGAAAACAAGACTTTTCTCAACTTTGATTTGACTGCCCGAGTCTTCATTCATTCATGTTAATCTCATGATGATCTTTCCGTGTTCTGAGTACGTAGTAGTACTACCATTTGTCATGCAAAAACCATGCAGTATTCAGAAAAGGTTATTACGCATGCAGGCGTACGTACGTACGTATGTTCGATCGATGCGGCGTACGTAGGACATGTGCGCGAGTTAAACGAGAATGAATGAGCTGCCTAGCTGACATAGCTAGTCAGAGCTATAGCTCGACGTAGGGCGTTCGTCCGTATGAAATGAAATGCGTCACTGCAGCGTATTTATGCCCCGGCCGCGTCAAGCTTCACGGCTGTGCCTGGCGCCAAAGGACGGGGCGAGACAAGAGCATTACTGCCTTCTATAAAACCTCAGAGACAAAATCTTAATCCTTGCCAGTACTGCCCCGTACTACAAACGCACGCAGTCACGACTCACACAACAGATGAAATTATTACCTAGACCCGTTCCATGGGCACCCCGGCGTCCCACTAGCTAGTCCATGGAAGGGACGGGTCTACGGAATAATTCCTTTCTTCTTGACCCAACTCGCACGCACGCACACACCAACACCAACGAACACGCACGCACACGATTGAAGAGAAACGAAAGAGGACGGTAGTAGCTCGTCGATCGCAGCTAGGCGATCGACGACACGACGGCTAAGCATCTAGATCGAAGAAGCCCGGCCGGGCGGTTCAGCCGCGCTTGCCCTTGCCGACTTTGCCGGAGCCGAACCCTGGGTTGCGGTGGTCGGCGCCGACATCGTTGAAGTCGAGGAGCACAGTGCTGTGGCACTTGGGGCACTTGGGGTCCTCCCGCGACAGCATCACGTACATCATGCACCGGGGGCAGCCCGCGAGGATCATCGCCGAGCCACCACTGCCCCCGCCAGCCTCCGGGCTCCCCTCCGAAGACACGCACGAGCTCGGCGGGGATGCCGAGGAAGAAGACGACGAAGACATCCTCCTCGGCGAGTTGCTGCCTCCCGGCGGCGCAGCCGAAGGACCCCCTCCGCCTCCGCCGCCGCCGCCGCGTGACCGCGAGAAGCTCAGCCTCAGGTCCAGCTTCGGCCCCTTGCCATTGTTCCTGCTCATCTTCAAGCTAACTCCGCACAGCACCACTGCAGTGCACAATGCACACCAAATATAGCTCATGTCATGCACTCGCTCGATCTCAAACATAAAACAACATCAACAGAATACTCCACCATCAACCTAGCTATACTAATGATCTAGCGATGCAATTAAATAGCCGACGTTGCTGCGCGGTACATTACCTTTGGAGTACGTTGAAGCTACCCAGCTGTGACACGGAACGTGTACGCGAAACCAACCTAATGTGGGGTGGAGGTGGAGGTGGAGATAGGGTGGTTTGGAGGCGAGCGCTTGGAAGGGCACTTGCATGCACGTACTAGCTAGCGCTGCCGGGGTGAAGGACACGGACCAAGTGAGAGCCCCCTGCCCTGTGCCTGAGTATTTGAGGGGTGGTGGTGCAGCTCCCGTGGCGATATATAATGAGGGCGCCGGACAGCTAAGCTGCGTCGAGGTGGAGAGGTGATGGTGTTCTTTATTGCCTTGAACAGAAGCATTTAAATTCCCTCCCTGTCGCTTCCCTCCCGCCCCCCTCCGTCTCACGATGCTAGCTCCGTTTTGGTTTTGCAAGTAAAGGTCAGGCCCCTCTTCTCATTCCTGTAGTTGTGTGGTTGGCGATGTGTGTTAGGTTAAATTGTAGTCCTCGCTAAGAGGTCTGGGAAGGTCCGTAATTTCTGATCGAGCCACAGAGGAACTTTCACTTACAGAGGAACTTTCTGTTTCTGATCTATTGCGATGATAGTTGATGAACAGATCAGAATTTTTTCTGGATTATTATTTACAGATCGATTGGTCACATGGTGTGGACTAGAGAAAATTTGTGCAAGCTGCTAGAAGAGACTTTGGCAAGCCTTTCTTCGGTGAGCGGATTTTCATGGCTTGCTGGAATATTTGGACAGTCAGGAATGGAAGAGTCTTCACGAATGAGCGACCCAGATTTAGTAAGTGGTGAGGTGCCTTCATTCATGATATATATCCTTGCTGGTTCAAAGGATCAAGAGTAGATATAGAGATGAACTAATTAGACGGGTATCTTTCCTACCACCTTAAGTTGAGTGATGTAATCTAGCTTTTCATGTAATTTAGTCTCCATGTAAATATTGTATGTATCCTATTTTTAAATAATAAAAGTTAAAACTGTGGGGTGCTGCCCTACAGTAGCTGGTAAAAAACATTTATGTTTGAAATGATATAGTACTAGTTTTACATCATCTGTTGGAGCACTAGTTTGTCATCATCAATTATTCATCATCTGTTGGAGTTGGGTATTTTTTGGTGTATAAAAAGCACTTTTTAGTGATGTAAATTATACATGTAGCACTTTTAAATCTCCAAAATACATCATCTATTGGAGATGCTCTTATAGTTGCATTACATTGGTGTTGTCTGTACACTTCTGTCTTTCAGGCAACACAGGAAAAGAAAAAGATGCCACTATTCGTCCTACTCTAGTTCAAACAAGATATAGAGCAGCCATAGATGGTGCGCTATCTGATTCATAGATGCCTGCACATCATGATGACGAGAACATAGCACAAGTTCTGTAAAGGTAGCCATGGGCCTCCTTTTATAGATGAAGGGGTCACCATAATAACAAAATGGTTATTGCACATTGTAAACAGTGGCTACAGTGCCAAATACCTAACTCTGACGGGTTAGGACAAACACATTAAATACATCATGAGGTGTCGCGCTGGTGATGTTTGCCGACAAGGATAGCCTCTCCTTTTGTGCCGTTTGCCCGGCTTCCTCATATCATCTTGACACGCTCCCGAGACGGGTGTCATTAAAGTTGATATCTTCAGCGGTGAGCTGATACGTGACCAGACAAACCTCACCTAACTACCTGCCCGCTTGACACCTATTTGACAAGCGACGGCTGGTTGCTGAGGTGGAGCGTTTGCATAGTAGTGGGTGCTTGCCGGCAGAGAGCTTGCCGGGTCTTCACTTGCCACCAAGTAGCTTGCCGGCAACCAAGGCCTTCATCTTCAGTACTGACTTAGTACTTCTCGACGACTTGCCTTGAGGTCTTCTTCATGGTTTTGTAAGCCAAGTCTTGACTCTTGTTTAGAGCTATCCTCCAGCAAGCCCCGCCGTCACGAAGGCTACTACTGCTTGTGCACAAGTCAGGGTACTAAAGCACCCATATCTCAGTACACCGACAGGAGCCCCCAGGCTTGTGCCGCACACGCATATGAGGGCTCGTTGGGTTAGGCCCAAAAAGTGCACATGCATACGTGGTGAAGAACTACTGCAGTAATAATCTCTTTTACCAGGCCCCCACGATGCGCATTAAATGCGGGACGTGGGAGAGGTGGACTAAAACGGTCGTCAGGGATAGTGCACCTGAAAAAGCGCAGCCATGTAGGATGGTAAGAACCGCGGATTAGTTTCAAGTGGAAGTCCATCCACTTGAAACTAATCCGCGGTTCTTTCACCCAATGATATAATAATATCATCATCATCATCATATCATTAACAACTTATCATCATAATACATCATTGTCATATAACACCTCCTCAAGATCATCGTTTTCATCATTGACATCACATAACACCTCCTCAAGATCATCATTATCAACTCTAACACATTACCACATAATAAACATATTGTACCTCATAGGACCTATTACATTCGATTAAAACCTACTACATTTTCTAAGGTAAAATAGCAAAAAACAAGATAGCCCCTGACTCTCCATTATGGAGAATGGAGATTAGCCTGTCTCCAATTCGTTCCTTTCGCTGAATGTTACTTCCAAGAACCTCCTTGCGAATGTCCATACATTTCTTCCATTCTTTGATGAACATGTGTTCACGGGTTTTAGAAATCCGATATGCACAGGTGAGCTCCGTAGATTTACCTGGCAATATGTTCAGAACTGAGAGCCGACCATGCAGAGACATCAGATGAGGCACACAATGTTGGAAATATGCCCTAGAGGCAATAATAAAAGTATTATTATTATATTTCCTTGTTCATGATAATTGTCTTTTATTCATGCTATAACTGTATTATCCGGAAATCGTAATACACGTGTGAATACATAGACCACAATATGTCCCTAGTGAGCCTCTAGTTGACTAGCTCGTTGTGATCAACAGATAGTCATGGTTTCCTGGCTATGGACATTGGATGTCGTTGATAACGGGATCACATCATTAGGAGAATGATGTGATGGACAAGACCCAATCCTAAGACTAGCACAAAAGATCGTGTAGTTCATTTGCTAGAGCTTTGCCAATGTCAAGTATCTCTTCCTTTGACCATGAGATCGTGTAACTCCTGGATACCGTAGGAGTGCCTTGGGTGTATCAAACGTCACAACGTAACTGGGTGACTATAAAGGTACACTACAGGTATCTCTGAAAGTATCTATTGTTTTATGCGGATCGAGACTGGGATTTGTCACTCCGTGTAAACGGAGAGGTATCTCTGGGCCCACTCGGTAGGACATCATCATCATATGCGCAATGTGACCAATGAGTTGATCACGGGATGATGTGTTACGGAACGAGTAAAGTGACTTGCCGGTAACGAGATTGAACAAGGTATTGGATACCGACGATCGAGTCTCGGGCAAGTAACATACCGATAGACAAAGGGAATTGAATACGGGATTGATTAAAGTCCTTGACATCGTGGTTCATCCGATGAGATCATCGTGGAACATGTGGGAGCCAACATGGGTATCCAGATCCCGCTGTTGGTTATTGACTGGAGAACGTCTCGGTCATGTCTGCATGTCTCCCGAACCCGTAGGGTCTACACACTTAAGGTTCGATGACGCTAGGGTTATAAAGGAAGTTTGTATGTGGTTACCGAATGTTGTTCGGAGTCCCGAATGAGATCCCGGACGTCACGAGGAGTTCCGGAATGGTCCGGAGGTAAAGATTTATATATAGGAAGTCCTGTTTCGGCCATCGGGACAAGTTTCGGGGTCATCGGTATTGTACCGGGACCACCGGAAGGGTCCCGGGGGCCCACCGGGTGGGGCCACCTGCCCCGGGGGGCCACATGGGCTGTAGGGGGTGCGCCTTGGCCTACATGGGCCAAGGGCACCAGCCCCTAGAGGCCCATGCGCCAAGATAAAGGAAAAAGGGGAGAGTCCTAAAGGGGGAAGGCACCTCCGAGGTGCCTTGGGGAGGATGGACTCCTCCCCCCTCCTTAGCCGCACCCCTTCCTTGGAGGAGGGGGAAAGGCTGCGCCTCCCCCCTCTCCCCTGCCCCTATATATAGTGGAGGGGAGGGAGGGCATCCACACCTGAGCCTTTGGCGCCTCCCTCCCTCCCGTGACACCTCCTCCTCTCCCGTAGGTGCTTGGCGAAGCCCTGCAGGATTGCCACGCTCCTCCATCACCACCACGCCGTTGTGCTGCTGCTGGATGGAGTCTTCCTCAACCTCTCCCTCTCTCCTTGCTGGATCAAGGCGTGGGAGACGTCACCGGGCTGTACGTGTGTTGAACGCGGAGGTGCCGTCCGTTCGGCACTTGATCATCGGTGATCTGAATCACGACGAGTACGACTCCATCAACCCCGTTCACTTGAACGCTTCCGCTTAGCGATCTACAAGGGTATGTAGATGCACTCCCCTTTCTACTCGTTGCTGGTCTCTCCATAGATAGATCTTGGTGTTACGTAGGAAAATTTTGAATTTCTGCTACGTTCCCCAACACGATCATCACGTGAGACGGACTAGTCATCGTCGGTGAACATTCTCATGTTGATCGTATCTTCCATACGACTCGTGTTCGACCTTTCGGTCTCCGTGTTCCGAGGCCATGTCTGCACATGCTAGGCTCGTCAAGTTAACCCTAAGTGTTTTCGCTGTGTAAAACTGTCTTACACCCGTTGTATGTGAACGTAAGAATCCATCACACCCGATCATCACGTGGTGCTTAGAAGCGACGAACTGTAGCAACGGTGCACAGTTAGGGGAGAACACTTCTTGAAATTTTATAAGGGATCATCTTATTTACTACCGTCGTCCTAAGTAAACAAGATGCATAATACATAATAAACATCACATGCAATTATATAGTTGTGACATGATATGGCCAATATCATATAGCTCCATTGATCTTCATCTTCAGGGCTCCATGATCATCTTGTCACCGGCTTGACACCATGATCTCCATCATCATGATCTCCATCATCGTGTCTTCATGAAGTTGTCACGCCAACGACTACTTCTACTTCTATGACTAACGTTTAGCAATAAAGTAAAGTAGTTTACATGACGTTATTCAATGACACGCAGGTCATACAAAAAATAATGACAACTCCTATGGCTCCTGCCGGTTGTCATACTCATCGACATGCAAGTCGTGAATCCTATTACAAAGAACATGATCTCATACATCACAATTCATCATTCATCACAACTTCTGGCCATATCACATCACATGATCAATCGCTGCAAAAACAAGTTAGACGTCCTCTAATTGTTGTTGCATCTTTTACGTGGCTGCAATTGGGTTCTAGCAAGAACGTTTTCTTACCTACGAATCACCACAACGTGATTTTGTCAACTTCTATTTACCCTTCATAAGGGCCCTGTTCATCGATTCCTCTCCAACTAAGGTGGGAGAGACAGACACCCGCCAGCCACCTTATGCAACTTGTGCATGTCAGTCGGTGGAACCGGTCTCACGTAAGTGTACGTGTAAGGTTGGTCCGGGCCGCTTCATCCCACAATACCGTTGAGCAAGAAAAGACTAGTAGAGGCAAGTAAGATGACAAAATCCACGCCCACAACAAAGTTGTGTTCTACTCGTGCAAAGAGAACTACGCATAGACCTAGCTCTGATACCACTGTTGGCGAACGTTGCAGAAAATTAAAATTTTCCTACGGTTTCACCAAGATCCATCTATGAGTTCATCTAAGCAACGAGTCTAGGGAGAGAGTTTGCATCTACATACCACTTGTAGATCGCGTGCGGAAGCTTGCAAGGTGATGATGTAGTCGTACTCGACGTGATCCAAATCACCGATGACCAGCGCCGAACGGACGGCACCTCCGCGTTCAACACACGTACGGGACGGGAGACGTCTCCTCCTTCTTGATCCAGCAAGGGGGAAGGAGAGGTTGATGAAGATCCAGCAGCACGACGGCGTGGTGGTGGATGCAGGGCGTCACAGCAGCAGGGCTTCGCCGAGACTACGAGGGAGAGACGTAACGGGGGGAGGTGGAGGCGCCAGGGGCTGGTGTGTGAAGTCCCTCCTCTCCCCCACTATATATAGGGGTGCCAGGGGGGGGCACCGGCCCTAGTAGATGAGATCTACTAGGGGGGGCGGCGGCCTAGGGGAGGTTTCCCTCCCCCCCAAGGCACCTAGGGGTGCCTTCCACCACTAGGACTCCTCCTAGGGGGAAACCCTAGGCGCATGGGCCTATAGGGGCTGGTGCCCTTGGCCCATGATGGCCAAGGAGCACCCCCTACAGCCCATGTGGCCCCCTGGGACAGGTGGCCCCACCCGGTGGACCCCTGGGACCCTTCCGGTGGTCCCGGTACAATACCGATAACCCCGAAACTTGTCCCGATGCCCGAAATAGCACTTCCTATATATAATTCTTTACCTCCGGACCATTCCGGAACTCCTCGTGATGTCCGAGATCTCATCCGGGACTCCGAACAACATTCGGGTTTCTGCATATCCATATCTTCATAACCCTAGCGTCACCGAACCTTAAGTGTGTAGACCCTACGGGTTCGGGAGACATGCAGACATGACCGAGACGCTCTCAGTCAATAACCATCAGCGGGATCTGGATACCCATGATGTCTCCCACATGCTCCTCGATGTTGTCATCGGATGAACCACGATGTCGAGGATTCGATCAAACCCTGTATGCAATTCCCTTTGTCAATCGGTACGTTACTTGCCCGAGACTCGATCGTCGGTATCCCAATACCTTGTTCAGTCTCGTTACCGGCAAGTCACTTTACTCGTACCGTAATTCATGATCCCGTGTCCAACACCTTGGTCACATTGAGCTCAATATGATGATGCATTACCGAGTGGGCCCAGAGATACCTCTCCGTCATACGGAGTGACAAATCCCAGTCTCGATCCGTGTCAACCCAACAGCTACTTTCGGAGATACCTGTAATGCACCTTTATAGTCACCCAGTTACGTTGTGACGTTTGATACACCCAAGGCACTCTTACGGTATCCGGGAGTTACACGATCTCATGGTCGAAGGAAGAGATACTTGACACTTGCAAAGCTCTAGCAAAACGAACTACACGATCTTTTATGCTATGCTTAGGATTGGGTCTTATCCATCACATCATTCTCCTAATGATGTGATCCCGTTATCAACGACATCCAATGTCCATAGTCAGGAAACCATGACTATCTGTTGATCACAACGAGCTGGTCAACTAGAGGCTTACCAGGGACATAGTGTGGTCTAAGTATTCACACGTGTATTACGATTTCCGGATAATACAGTTATAGCATGAATAAAAGACAATTATCATGAACAATGAAATATAATAATACTTTTATTATTGCCTCTAGGGCATATTTCCAACAGTCTCCCACTTGCACTAGAGTCACCAATCTAGTTACATTGTGATGAATCGAACACCCATAGAGTTCTGGTGTTGATCATGTTTTGCACGCGAGAGAGGTTTAGTCAGTGGATCTGCGACATTCAGATCCGTGTGCACTTTGCAAATCTCTATGTCTCCAGCTTGAACATTTTCACGGATGGAGTTGAAACGACGCTTGATGTGCCTGGTCTTCTTGTGAAACCTGGGCTCCTTTGCGAGGGCAATAGCTCCAGTATTGTCACAGAAGAGTTTGATCGGCCCCGACGCATTGGGTATGACTCCTAGGTCGGTGATGAACTCCTTCACCCAAATCGCTTCATGTGCTGCCTCCGAGGCTGCCATGTACTCCGCTTCACACGTAGATCCCGCCACGACGCTCTACTTGCAGCTGCACCAGCTTACTGCTCCACCATTCAACATATACACGTATCCGGTTTGTGACTTAGAGTCATCCAGATCTGAGTCGAAGCTAGCGTCGACGTAACCCTTTACGACGAGCTCTTCGTCTCCTCCATAAACGAGAAACATGTCCTTTGTCCTTTTCAGGTACTTCAGGATATTCTTGACCGCTGTCCAGTGTTCCTTGCCGGGATTACTTTGGTATCTTGCTACCAAACTTACGGCAAGGTTTACATCGGGTCTGGTACACAGCATGGCATACATAATAGATCCTATGGCTGAAGCATAGGGGATGACACTCATCTCTTCTTTATCTTTTGCCGTGGTCGGTGACTGAGCTGAGCTCAGTCTCATACCTTGTAACATAGGCAAGAACCCCTTCTTGGACTGATCCATTCTGAATCTCTTCAAAATCTTATCAAGATATGTGCTTTGTGAAAGACCTATGAGGCGTCTCGATCTATCTCTATAGATCTTGATGCCTAATATATAAGCAGCTTCTCCAAGGTCCTTCATTGAAAAACACTTATTCAAGTAGGCCTTAATGTTGTCCAGAAATTCTATATTATTTCCCATCAGGAGTATGTCATCTACATATAATATGAGAAATGCTACAGAGCTCCCACTCACTTTCTTGTAAACGCAGGCTTCTCCATAAGTCTGCATAAACCCAAACGCTTTGATCATCTCATCAAAGCGAATGTTCCAACTCCGAGATGCTTGCACCAGTCCATAAATGGATCGCTGGAGCTTGCATACTTTGTTAGCGTTCCGAGGATCGACAAAACCTTCCGGCTGCATCATATACAGTTCTTCCTTAAGATGCCCGTTAAGGAATGCTGTTTTGACGTCCATCTGCCATATCTCATAATCATAGTATGCGGCAATTGCTAACATGATTCGGACGGACTTTAGCTTCGCTACGGGAGAGAATGTCTCGTCGTAGTCAATCCCTTGAACCTGTCGATAACCCTTAGCGACAAGTCGAGCTTTATAGATTACCATCCGCGTCCGTCTTCTTCTTAAAGATCCATTTGTTTTCTATCGCTCGCCGATCATCGGGCAAGTCTGTCAAAGTCCATACTTTGTTTTCATACATGGATTCTATCTCGGATTTCATGGCTTCAAGCCATTTGTTGGAATCCGGGCCCGCCATTGCTTCTTCATAGTTCGAAGGTTCATTGTTGTCTAACAACATGATTTCCAGGACAGGGTTGCCGTACCACTCTGGTGCGGAACGTGTCCTTGTGGACCTACGAAGTTCAGCAGTAACTTGATCCGAAGTACCTTGATCATTATCATGGTTTTCCTCTTCAGTTGGTGTGGGCATCACAGGAACGGTTTCCTGTGCTGCGTCACTATCCCGCTCAAGAGGTAGTACTTCATCGAGTTCTACTTTCCTCCCACTTACTTCTTTCGAGAGAAACTCTTTTTCCAGAAAGCATCCGTTCTTGGCAACAAATATCTTGCCTTCGGATCTTAAGTAGAAGGTATACCCTACAGTTTCCTTAGGGTATCCTATGAATACGCATTTTTCCGACTTGGGTTCGAGCTTTTCAGGTTGAAGTTTCTTGACATAAGCTTCGCATCCCCAAACTTTTAGAAACGACAGCTTAGGTTTCTTTCCAAACCATAATTCATACGGTGTCGTCTCAACGGATTTAGACGGTGCCCTATTTAAAGTGAATGTAGCTGTCTCTAGAGCGTATCCCCAAAATGATAGCGGTAAATCGGTAAGAGACATCATAGACCGCACCATATCCAATAGAGTGCGATTACGACGTTCGGACACACCGTTTCGCTGAGGTGTTCCAGGCGGCGTGAGCTGTGAAACGATTCCACATTTCTTTAAGTGTGTACCAAATTCGTGACTTAAGTATTCTCCTCCATGATCTGATCGTAAGAATTTTATCTTTCGGTCACGTTGATTCTCCACCTCATTCTGAAATTCCTTGAACTTTTCAAAGGTCTCAGACTTGTGTTTCATTAAGTAGACATACCCATATCTACTCAAGTCATCTGTGAGAGTGAGAACATAACGATATCCTCCGCGAGCCTCAACGCTCATTGGACCGCACACATCGGTATGTATGATTTCCAACAAGTTGGTTGCTCGCTCCATTGTTCCGGAGAAAGTCTTGGTCATTTTGCCCAAGAGGCATGGTTCGCACGTGTCAAACGATTCATAATCAAGAGACTCTAAAAGTCCATCGGCATGGAGCTTCTTCATGCGCTTGACACCAATGTGACCAAGGCGGCAGTGCCACAAGTATGTGGGACTATCGTTATCAACTTTAAATCTTTTGGCATCTACACTATGAACATGTGTAATATTACGCTCGAGATTCATTAAGAATAAACCATTGACCATCGGAGCATGACCATAAAACATATCTCTCATATAAATCGAACAACCATTATTCTCAGACTTAAATGAGTAGCCATCTCGTATTAAACGAGATCCTGATACAATGTTCATGCTCAAACTTGGCACTAAATAACAATTATTAAGGTTCAAAACTAATCCCGTAGGTAAATGTAGAGGCAGCGTGCCGACGGCGATCACATCGACTTTGGAACCATTCCCGACGCGCATCGTCACCTCGTCCTTTGCCAGTCTCCGTTTATTCCGCAGCTCCTGCTGTGAGTTACAAATATGAGCAACGGCACCGGTATCAAATACCCAGGAGTTACTACGAGTACTGGTAAGGTACACATCAATCACATGTATATCAAATATACCTTTGGTGTTGCCGGCCTTCTTATCCGCTAAGTATTTGGGGCAGTTCCGCTTCCAGTGACCCTTCCCCTTGCAATAAAAGCACTCAGTCTCAGGCTTGGGTCCATTCTTTGACTTCTTCCCGGTAACTGGCTTACCAGGCGCGGCAACATCTTTGCCGTCCTTCTTGAAGTTCTTCTTACCCTTGCCCTTTTTGAACTTAGTGGTCTTACCCTTGCTCTTTCTTGATTTCAGCCTCTGCTGACTTCAGCATCGAGAACAATTCAGGAATGGTCTTTTCCATTCCTTGCATGTTGTAGTTCATCACAAAGCTCTTGTAGCTTGGTGGGAGCGACTGGAGGATTCTGTCAATGACCGCCTCATCTGGGAGGTTAATGTTCAGCTGGGTCATACGGTTGTGCAACCCAGACATCTTCAGGATGTGCTCACTGACAGAACTGTTCTCCTCCATCTTACAACTGTAGAACTTGTCGGAGACATCATATCTCTCGACCCGGGCATGAGCTTGAAAAACTAGTTTCAGCTCTTCGAACATCTCATATGCTCCGTGATGCTCAAAACGCTTTTGGAGCCCCGGTTCTAAGCTGTAAAGCATGCCGCACTGAACGAGGGAGTAATCATCAGCGCGAGTTTGCCAAGCATTCATAATGTCTTGGTTCTCTGGGACGGGAGCGTCACCTAGCGGTCCTTCTAGGACATATTGTTTCCTGGCAGCTATGAGGATGATCCTCAGGTTCCGGACCCAGTCCGTATAGTTGCTGCCATCATCTTTCAGCATGGTTTTCTCTAGGAACGCATTGAAGTTCATGTTGACATTAGCGTTGGCCATTGATCTACAAGACATATTTGCAAAGGTTTTAGACTATGTTCATGATAATAAAGTTCTTAATCAAATTATGAACTCCCACTTAGATTAGACATCCCTTTAGTCATCTAAGTGTTACACGATCCGAGTCGACTAGCCCGTGTCCGATCATCACGTGAGACGGACTAGTCATCGTCGGTGAACATTTTCATGTTGATCGTATCTTCCATACGACTCGTGTTCGACCTTTCGGTCTCCGTGTTCCGAGGCCATGTCTGCACATGCTAGGCTCGTCAAGTTAACCCTAAGTGTTTTCGCTGTGTAAAACTGTCTTACACCCGTTGTATGTGAACGTAAGAATCCATCACACCCGATCATCACGTGGTGCTTAGAAACGACGAACTGTAGCAACGGTGCACAGTTAGGGGAGAACACTTCTTGAAATTTTATAAGGGATCATCTTATTTACTACTGTCGTCCTAAGTAAACAAGATGCATAATACATAATAAACATCACATGCAATTATATAGTTGTGACATGATATGGCCAATATCATATAGCTCCATTGATCTTCATCTTCGGGGCTCCATGATCATCTTGTCACCGGCTTGACACCATGATCTCCATCATCATGATCTCCATCATCGTGTCTTCATGAAGTTGTCACGCCAATGACTACTTCTACTTCTATGACTAACGTTTAGCAATAAAGTAAAGTAGTTTACATGACGTTATTCAATGACACGCATGTCATACAAAAAATAATGACAACTCCTATGGCTCCTGCCGGTTGTCATACTCATCGACATGCAAGTCGTGAATCCTATTACAAAGAACATGATCTCATACATCACAATTCATCATTCATCACAACTTCTGGCCATATCACATCACATGATCAATCGCTGCAAAAACAAGTTAGACGTCCTCTAATTGTTGTTGCATCTTTTACGTGGCTGCAAATGGGTTCTAGCAAGAACGTTTTCTTACCTACGAATCACCACAACGTGATTTTGTCAACTTCTATTTACCCTTCATAAGGGCCCTGTTCATCGATTCCGCTCCAACTAAGGTGGGAGAGACAGACACCCGCCAGCCACCTTATGCAACTTGTGCATGTCAGTCGGTGGAACCGGTCTCACGTAAGTGTACGTGTAAGGTTGGTCCGGGCCGCTTCATCCCACAATACCGTTGAGCAAGAAAAGACTAGTAGAGGCAAGTAAGATGACAAAATCCACGCCCACAACAAAGTTGTGTTCTACTCGTGCAAAGAGAACTACGCATAGACCTAGCTCATGATGCCACTGTTGGGGAACGTTGCAGAAAATTAAAATTTTTCCTACGGTTTCACCAAGATCCATATATGAGTTCATCTAAGCAACGAGTCTAGGGAGAGAGTTTGCATCTACATACCACTTGTAGATCGCGTGCGGAAGCTTGAAGGGTGATGATGTAGTCGTACTCGACGTGATCCAAATCACCGATGACCAGCGCCGAACGGACGGCACCTCCGCGTTCAACACACGTATGGGACGGGAGACGTCTCCTCCTTCTTGATCCAGCAAGGGGGAAGGAGAGGTTGATGAAGATCCAGCAGCACGACGGCGTGGTGGTGGATGCAGGGCGTCACAGCAGCAGGGCTTCGCCGAGACTACGAGGGAGAGACGTAACGGGGGGAGGTGGAGGCGCCAGGGGCTGGTGTGTGAAGTCCCTCCTCTCCCCCACTATATATAGGGGTGCCAGGGGGGGCGCCGGCCCTAGTAGATGAGATCTACTAGGGGGGGCGGCGGCCTAGGGGAGGTTTCCCTCCCCCCCAAGGCACCTAGGGGTGCCTTCCACCACTAGGACTCCTCCTAGGGGGAAACCCTAGGCACATGGGCCTATAGGGGCTGGTGCCCTTGGCCCATGATGGCCAAGGCGCACCCCCTACAGCCCATGTGGCCCCCCGGGACAGGTGGCCCCACCCGGTGGACCCCCGGGACCCTTCCGGTGGTCCCTGTACAATACCGATAACCCCGAAACTTGTCCCGATGCCCGAAATAGCACTTCCTATATATAATTCTTTACCTCCGGACCATTCCGGAACTCCTCGTGACGTCCGGGATCTCATCCGGGACTCCGAACAACATTCAGGTTTCTGCATATCCATATCTTCATAACCCTAGCGTCGCCGAACCTTAAGTGTGTAGACCCTACGGGTTCGGGAGACATGCAGACATGACCGAGACGCTCTCAGTCAATAACCATCAGCGGGATCTGGATACCCATGATGGCTCCCACATGCTCCTCGATGTTGTCATCGGATGAACCACGATGTCGAGGATTCGATCAAACCCTGTATGCAATTCCCTTTGTCAATCGGTACGTTACTTGCCCGAGACTCGATCGTCGGTATCCCAATACCTTGTTCAGTCTCGTTACCGGCAAGTCACTTTACTCGTACCGTAATGCATGATCCCGTGTCCAACACCTTGGTCACATTGAGCTCAATATGATGATGCATTACCGAGTGGGCCCAGAGATACCTCTTCGTCATACGGAGTGACAAATCCCAGTCTCGATCCGTGTCAACCCAACAGCTACTTTCGGAGATACCTGTAATGCACCTTTATAGTCACCCAGTTACGTTGTGACGTTTGATACACCCAAGGCACTCTTACGGTATCCAGGAGTTACACGATCTCATGGTCGAAGGAAGAGATACTTGACACTTGCAAAGCTCTAGCAAAACGAACTACACGATCTTTTATGCTATGCTTAGGATTGGGTCTTATCCATCACATCATTCTCCTAATGATGTGATGCCGTTATCAACGACATCCAATGTCCATAGTCAAGAAACCATGACTATCTGTTGATCACAACGAGCTGGTCAACTAGAGGCTTACCAGGGACATAGTGTGGTCTAAGTATTCACACGTGTATTACGATTTCCGGATAATACAGTTATAGCATGAATAAAAGACAATTATCATGAACAATGAAATATAATAATACTTTTATTATTGCCTCTAGGGCATATTTCCAACACTCCTAGGGGCTGGCGCACCCCCCTTGGGATCCCTATATATAGTGGGGTAGGAGGGCCTCCCAAACACACCTTATGCCTTTGGTGCAGCCCCTCCCTCTCTCCCAAGTTCTTCTCCTCTCCCGTGGTGCTTGGCGAAGCCCTGCAGGATTGCCACGCTCCTCCATCACCACCACGCCGTTGTGCTGCTGCTGGATGGAGTCTTCCTCAACCTCTCCCTCTCTCCTTGCTGGATCAAGGCGTGGGAGACATCGTCGAGCTGTACGTGTGTTGAACGCGGAGGTGCTGTCCGTTCGGCACTTGATCATCGGTGATTTGAATCACGACGAGTACGACTCCATCAACCCCGTTCACTTGAACGCTTCCGCTTAGCGATCTACAAGGGTAGGTAGATGCACTCTCCTTCTACTCGTAGCTGGTTTCTCCATAGATAGATCTTGGTGACGCGTAGGAAAATTTTGAATTTCTGCTACGTTCCCCAACAGTGGCATCATGAGCTAGGTCTATTGCATAGATTCTTTGCAGGAGTAGAACACAAAGTAGTTGTGGGCGTTGATGTTGTTCAATATGCTTACCGTTACTAGTCCAATCTTGTTTCGACGGTATTGTGGGATGAAGCGGCCCAGACCGACCTTACACGTACTCTTACGTGAGACAGGTTCCACCGATTGACATGCACTTGGTGCATAAGGTGGCTAGCGGGTGCCAGTCTCTCCCACTTTAGTCGGAACGGATTCGATGAAAAGGGTCCTTATGAAGGGTAAATAGCAATTGGCATATCACGTTGTGGTTTTGCGTAGGTAAGAAACGTTCTTGCTAGAAACCCATAGCAGCCACGTAAAACATGCAAACAACAATTAGAGGACGTCTAACTTGTTTTTGCAGGGTATGCTATGTGATGTGATATGGCCAAAAGGATGTGATGAATGATATATGTGATGTATGAGATTGATCATGTTCTTGTAATAGGATTCATGACTTGCATGTCGATGAGTATGACAACCGGCAGGAGCCATAGGAGTTGTCTTTATTTATTGTATGACCTGCGTGTCATTGAAGAACGCCATGTAAACTACTTTACTTTATTGCTAAACGCGTTAGTCATAGAAGTAGAAGTAGTCGTTGGCGTGACAACTTCATGAAGACACGATGATGGAGATCATGATGATGGAGATCATGGTGTCATGCCAGTGACAAGATGATCATGGAGCCCCGAAGATGAAGATCAAAGGAGCTATATGATATTGGCCATATCATGTCACTACTCTATTTGATTGCATGTGATGTTTATCATGTTTATGCATCTTGTTTGCTTAGAACGACGGTAGTAAATAAGATGATCCCTTACAACAATTTCAAGAAGTGTTCTCCCCTAACTGTGCACCGTTGCTACAGTTCGTCGCTTCTAAGCACCACGTGATGATCGGGTGTGATGGATTCTTACGTTCACATACAACGGGTGTAAGACAGTTTTACACAGCGAAAACACTTAGGGTTAACTTGACGAGCCTAGCATGTACAGACATGGCCTCGGAACACGGAGACCGAAATGTCGAGCATGAGTCGTATAGTGGATACGATCAACATGAAGATGTTCACCGATGATGACTAGTCCATCTCACGTGATGATCGGACACGGCCTAGTTGACTCGGATCATGTGATCACTTAGATAACCAGAGGGATGTCTATCTAAGTGGGAGTTCATAAGATGAACTTAATTATCTTGAACATAGTCAAAAGACCTTTTACAAATTATGTCGTAGCTCACGCTATAGTTCTACTATTTTAGATATGTTCCTAGAGAAAATATAGTTGAAAGTTGAAAGTAGCAATTATGCGGACAGTAGAAAGCTTATGTCCTTATTGCACTGCTCAGTGTGACGAACCCCAAACGTCGTTTGTGGATGTTGCGAACATCAGACATACACGTTTTGATAACTACGTGATAGTTCAGTTAAACGGTTTAGAGTTGAGGCACTAAAGACGTTTTCGAAACATCGCGGAACATATAAGATGTTTCGAGGGCTGAAATTGGGATTTCAGGCTCGTGCCCACGACAAGAGGTATGAGACCTCCAACGATTTTCTAAGCCTGCAAACTAAGGGAGAAAAGCTCAATCGTTGAGCTTGTGCTCAGATTGTCTGAGTGCAACAATCACTTGAATCGAGTGGGAGTTGATCTTCCAGATGAGATAGTGATGTTTCTCCAAAGTCATTGCCACCAAGCTGCAAGAGCTTCGTGATGAACTATAACATATCAAGGATAGATATGATGATCCTTGAGGTATTCGCGATGTTAGACACCGCGAAAGTAGAAATCAAGAAGGAGCATCAATTGTTGATGGTTGGTGAAACCACTAGTTTCAAGAAGGGCAAGGGAAAGAAGGGATACTTCATGAAACGGCAAATCAGCTGCTGCACCAATGAAGAAACCCAAGGTTGAACCCAAACCCGAGACTAAGTGCTTCTGTAATAAGGGGAACAACCACTGGAGCAGAATTACCCTAGATACTTGGTAGATGAGAAGGCTGGCAAGGTCGATAGAAGTATATTGGATATACATTATGTTAATATGTACTTTACTAGTACTCCTAGTAGCACCAGGGTATGAGATACCGGTTCGGTTGCTAAGTGTTAGTAACTCGAAATAAAAGAGCTACAGAATAAACAGAGACTAGCTAAAGGTGAGCTGACGATATGTGTTGGAAGTGTTTCCAAGTTTGATGTGATCAAACATCGCACGCTCCCTCTACCATCAAGATTAGTATTAAACCTGAATGGTTTATTGAATCTCGATCGTAGTGATACACATTTTCATGCCAAAAGATATAAGATAGTAATGATAGTACCACTTACTTGTGGCACTGCCATGTAAGTCATATTGGTATAAAACGCATGAAGAAGCTCCATGTTGATGGATCTTTGGACTCACTCGTTTTTGAAAAGTGTGAGACATGCGAACCATGTCTATTGGTATATATGCATGAAGAAACTCCATGCAAATGGACCGTTTGAACTCACTTGATTTTGAATCACTTGAGATATGCAAATCATACCACATGGGCAAGATGACTGAAAAGCCTCGGTTTCAGTAAGATGGAACAAGATAGCAACTTGTTGGAAGTAACACATTTTGATGTGTGCAGTCCAATGAGTGTTGAGGCATGCAGTGAATATCGTTATGTTCTTACTTCACAGATGATTCGAGTAGATGTTGAGAATATTTACTTGATGAAACACTAGTCTGAATTATTGAATGGTTCAAATAATTTCAGAGTGAAGTAGAAGATCATTGTGACAAGAGGATAAAATGTCTATGATGTGATCATAGAGATGAGTATCTGAGTTACGAGTTTTGGCACACAATTAAGACATTGTGGAAATTGTTTCGCAATTAATACCGCCTGGAACACCATAGTGTGATGGTGTGTCCGAACATCATAGTTGCACCCTATTAGATATGGTGCGTACCATGATGTCTCTTATCGAATTACCACTATCGTTCGTGGGTTAGGCATTAGAGACAACCACATTCACTTTAAATAGGGCACCACGTAATTCCGTTGAGACGACACCGTTTGGAGAAACCTAAGTTGTCGTTTCTTAAAGGTTTGGGGCTGTGACGCTTATGTGAAAAAGTTTCAGGATTAAGCTCGAACCCAAAGCGGATAAAATACATCTTCATAGGACACCCAAAACAGTTGGGTATACCTCCTAATTCAGATCTGAAAACAATATGAATTGTTTCTAGAATCGGGTCCTTTCTCGAGGAAAGGTTTCTCTCGAAAGAGTTGAGTGGGAGGATGGTGGAGACTTGATGAGGTTATTGAACCGTCTCTTCAACTAGTGTGTGGCAGGGCACAGGAAGTTGTTCCTGTGGCACCTACACCAATTGAAGTGAAAGCTTATGATATTGATCATGAAACTTTGGATCAAGTCACTACCAAACCTCGTGGGATGACAAGGATGCGTACTACTTCAGAGTGGTACGTAATCCTGTCTTGGAAGTCATGTTGCTGGACAACAATGAACCTACGAGCTATGGAGAAGCGATGGTGGGCCTGGATTCCGATAAATGGCTTGAGGCCATAAAATCCGAGAGAGGATCCATGTATGAAAACAAAGTGTAGACTTTGGCAGAACGGCTCGATGGTCGTAAGGCTAATGAGTACAGATGGATTTCAAAAGGAAGACGGACAATGATGGTAAATGTCACCATTAAGAAAGCTCGACTTGTCGTTAAGATGTTTTCTAACAAGTTCAAGGAGTTGACTACGATGAGATTTTCTCACTCGTAGCGATGCTAAGAGTCTGTTGGAATTATATTAGCGATTACTGCATTATTTATGAAATCTTGCAGATAGGATGTCAAAACATTGTTTCCTCGACGATTTTCTGGAGGAAAGGTTGTATGTGATACAACCGGAAGGTTTTGTCAATCCCGAAAGATGCTAATAAGTATGCAAAGCTCCAGCAATCCTTCTAAGGACTGGAGTGAGCATCTCGGAGTTGGAATGTATGCTTTGATGATGATCAAAGATTTTGGGTTTGTACAAAGTTTATGAGAAACTTGTATTTCCAAAGAAGTGAGTGGGAGCACTATAGAATTTCTGATGAGTATATGTTGTTGACATATTGATGATCAGAAATGATGTAGAATTTCTAGAAAGCATATAGGGTTATTTGAAAGGTGTTTTTCAATGGAAAGCCTGGATTAAGCTACTTGAACATTGAGCATCAAGATCTATAAGGATAGATCAAAATGCTTAATAATACTTTCAAATGAGCACATACCTTGACATGATCTTGAAGGTGTTCAAGATGGACCAGTCAAAGAAGGAGTTCTTGCCTGAGTTGTAAGGTATGAAGTTAAGACTTAAAGCTCGACCACGGCAGAATAGAGAGAAAGGACGAAGGTCGTCCCCTATGCTTAAGACGTAGGCTCTTCAGTATGCTATGCTGTGTACCGCACCTGAAGTGTGCCTTGCCATGAGTCAGTCAAGGGGTACAAGAGTGATCCAAGAATGGCTCACAGGACAGCGGTCAAAGTTATCCTTAGTAACTAGTGGACTAAGGAATTTTCTCGGTTATGGAGGTGATAAAGAGTTCGACGTAAAGAGTTACAACGATGCAAGCTTAACACCTATCCGGATAGCTCTGAGTAGAGATACCGGATACGTATAATGGAGCAACAATTAGAATGGCTCCAAGTAGAACAGTTATTTGGAATAGCTCCAAATAGAGCGTGGTAGCTG
Source organism: Triticum dicoccoides (assembly GCF_002162155.2). NCBI lineage: Eukaryota > Viridiplantae > Streptophyta > Magnoliopsida > Poales > Poaceae > Triticum > Triticum dicoccoides. The sequence goes on along the minus strand of NC_041381.1, from coordinate 514,964,909 downwards.
CATCTAGGAGATGACATAGAGATTTGTAAAGCACACACAGATCTAAAAGGTTCAGACCCGTTGACTAAAACCTCTCTCACAAGCAACATGATCAAACATAAAAATCATTGAGTGTTTGTCACATAGTGATGTGAACTAGACTACTGACTCTAGTAAACTCTTGGGTATTAGTCACATGGCGATGTGACCTGTGAGTGTTAATCACATGGCGATGTGAATGAGATTATTGACTCTAGTGCAAGTGGGAGACTGTTGGAAATATGCCCTAGAGGCAATAATAAAAGTATTATTATTATATTTCCTTGTTCATGATAATTGTCTTTTATTCATGCTATAACTGTATTATCCGGAAATCGTAATACACGTGTGAATACATAGACCACAATATGTCCCTAGTGAGCCTCTAGTTGACTAGCTCGTTGTGATCAACAGATAGTCATGGTTTCCTGGCTATGGACATTGGATGTCGTTGATAACGGGATCACATCATTAGGAGAATGATGTGATGGACAAGACCCAATCCTAAGACTAGCACAAAAGATCGTGTAGTTCATTTGCTAGAGCTTTGCCAATGTCAAGTATCTCTTCCTTTGACCATGAGATCGTGTAACTCCTGGATACCGTAGGAGTGCTTTGGGTGTATCAAACGTCACAACGTAACTGGGTGACTATAAAGGTGCACTACAGGTATCTCCGAAATATCTATTGTTTTATGCGGATCGAGACTGGGATTTCTCACTCCGTGTAAACGGAGAGGTATCTTTGGGACCACTCGGTAGGACATCATCATATGTGCAATGCGACCAAGGAGTTGATCACGGGATGATGTGTTACGGAACGAGTAAAGTGACTTGCCGGTAACGAGATTGAACAAGGTATTGGTATACCGACGATCGAATCTCGGGCAAGTAAAATACCGCTAGACAAAGGGAATTGTATACGGGATCGATTGAGTCCTTGACATCGTGGTTCATCCGATGAGATCATCGTGGAACATGTGGGAGCCAACATGGGTATCCAGATCCCGCTGTTGGTTATTGACCGGAGAACGTCTCGGTCATGTCTGCATGTCTCCCGAACCCGTAGGGTCTACACACTTAAGGTTCGATGACGCTATGGTTATAAAGGAAGCTTGTATGTGGTTACCGAATGTTGTTCGGAGTCCCGGATGAGATCCCGGACGTCACGAGGAGTTCCGGAATGGTCCGGAGGTAAAGATTTATTTATAGGAAGTCCTGTTTCGGCCATCGGGACAAGTTTCGGGGTCATCGGTATTGTACCGGGACCACCGGAAGGGTCCCGGGGGCCCACCGGGTGGGGCCACCTGCCCCGGGGGGCCACATGGGCTGTAGGGGGTGCGCCTTGGCCTACATGGGCCAAGGGCACCAGCCCCAAGAGGCCCATGCGCCTGGGGAAACCCTAAAGGAAGAGTCCCAGCAGGGGAAGGCACCTCCTAGGTGCCTTGGGGGGGGGGGGGGAGGACTCCTCCCCTGGCCGCCGCCCCCTTGGAGATTGGATCTCCTAGGGGCTGGCGCACCCCCCCTTGGGATCCCTATATATAGTGGGGTAGGAGGGCCTCCCAAACAGACCTTATGCCTTTGGTGCAGCCCCTCCCTCTCTCCCAAGTTCTCCTCCTCTTCTCCCATGGTGCTTGGCGAAGCCCTGCGGGATTGCCACGCTCCTCCACCACCACCACGCCGTTGTGCTGCTGTTGGATGGAGTCTTCCTCAACCTCTCCCTCTCTCCTTGCTGGATCAAGGCGTGGGAGACGTCACCGGGCTGTACGTGTGTTGAACGCGGAGGTGCCGTCCGTTCGGCACTTGATCATCGGTGATCTGAATCACGACGAGTACGACTCCATCAACCCCGTTCACTTGAACGCTTCCGCTTAGCGATCTACAAGGGTATGTAGATGCACTCCCCTTTCTACTCGTTGCTGGTCTCTCCATAGATAGATCTTGGTGTTACGTAGGATTTTTTTTTGAATTTCTGCTACGTTCCCCAACAGTGGCATCATGAGCTAGGTCTATTGCGTAGATTCTTTGCACGAGTAGAACACAAAGTAGTTGTGGGCGTTGATGTTGTTCAATATGCTTACCGTTACTAGTCCAATCTTGTTTCGACGGTATTGTGGGATGAAGCGGCCCGGACCGACCTTACACGTACTCTTACGTGAGACAGGTTCCACCGATTGACATGCACTTGGTGCATAAGGTGGCTAGCGGGTGCCAGTCTCTCCCACTTTAGTCGGAACGGATTCGATGAAAAGGGTCCTTATGAAGGGTAAATAGCAATTGGCATATCACGTTGTGGTCTTGCGTAGGTAAGAAACGTTCTTGCTAGAAACCCATAGCAGCCACGTAAAACATGCAACAACAATTAGAGGACGTCTAACTTGTTTTTGCAGGGTATGCTATATGATGTGATATGGCCAAGAAGAATGTGATGAATGATATGTGATGTATGAGATTGATCATGTTCTTGTAATAGGATTCACGACTTGCATGTCGATGAGTATGACAACCGGCAGGAGCCATAGGAGTTGTCTTTATTTATTGTATGACCTGCGTGTCATTGAAGAACGCCATGTAAACTACTTTACTTTATTGCTAAACGCGTTAGTCATAGAAGTAGAAGTAGTCGTTGGCGTGACAACTTCATGAAGACACGATGATGGAGATCATGATGATGGAGATCATGGTGTCGTGCCGGTGACGATGATGATCATGGAGCCCCGAAGATGAAGATCAAAAGGAGAAAAATGATATTGGCCATATCATGTCACTATTTGATTGCATGTGATGTTTATCATGTTTATGCATCTTGTTTGCTTAGGACGACGGTAGTAAATAAGATGATCCCTTACAAAATTTCAAGAAGTGTTCTCCCCTAACTGTGCACCGTTGCTACGGTTCGTCGCTTCTAAGCACCATGTGATGATTGGGTGTGATGGATTCTTACGTTCACATACAACGGGTGTAAGACAGTTTTACACAGCGAAAACACTTAGGGTTAACTTGACGAGCCTAGCATGTGCAGACATGGCCTCGGAACATGGAGACCGAAAGGTCGAGCATGAGTCGTATGGTAGATACGATCAACATGAAGATGTTCACCGATGATGACTAGTCCGTCTCACGTGATGATCGGACACGGCCTAGTTGACTCGGATCATGTGATCACTTAGATGACCAGAGGGATGTCTATCTAAGTGGGAGTTCATAAGATGAACTTAATTATCCTGAAATAGTCAAAAGACCTTTTGCAAATTATGTCGTAAGCTCGCGCTTTAGTTCCACTGTTTAGATATGTTCCTAGAGAAAATATAGTTGAAAGTTGATAGTAGCGATTATGCGATCAGTAGAAAGCATATGTCCTTAATGCACCGCTCAGTGTGCTGAACCCCAACGTCGTTTGTCGATGTTGCGAACATCGGACATACACGTTTTGATAACTACGTGATAGTTCAATTAAATGGTTTAAGTAGAGGCACCAAAGACGTTTTCGAAACGTCGCGGAACATATGAGATGTTTCGAGGGCTAAAATTGGGATTTCAGGCTCGTGCCCACGTCAAGAGGTATAAGACCTCCGACGATTTTCTTAGCCTGCAAACTAAGGGAGAAAAGCTAAATCGTTGAGCTTGTGCTCAGATTGTCTGAGCACAACAATCACTTGAATCGAGTGGGAGTTGATCCTCCAGATGAGATAGTGATGTTTCCCCAAAGTCATTGCCATCAAGCTGCTAGAGCTTCGTGATTAACTATAACATATCAGGGATAGATATGATGATCCTTGAAATATTCATGATGTTTGACACCGCGAAAGTAGAAATCAAGAAGGAGCATCAATTGTTGATGGTTGGTGAAACCACTAGTTTCAAGAAGGGCAAGGGAACAAAGGGATACTTCATGAAACGGCAATTCAGCTGCTGCTCTAGTGAAGAAACCCAAGGTTGAACCCAAACCCGAGACTAAGTGCTTCTGTAATAAGGGGAACAACCACTGGAGCAGCATTACCCTAGATACTTGGTAGATGAGAAGGCTGGCAAGGTCGATAGAAGTATATTGGATATACATTATGTTAATGTGTACTTTACTAGTACTCCTAGTAGCACCAGGGTATTGGATACCGGTTCGGTTGCTAAGTGTTAGTAACTCGAAATAAAAGCTACGGAATAAAAGGAGACTAGCTAAAGGTGAGCTGACGATATATGTTGGAAGTGTTTCCAAGGTTGATATGATCAAGCATCGCACGCTCCCTCTACCACCGAGATTGGTGTTTGCGTTGAGCATAGACATGATTGGATTATGTCTATCGCAATACGGTTATTCATTTAAGGAGAATAATGGTTACTCTATTTTTGAATAATACCTTCAATGGTCTTGCACCTAAAGGAATGGTTTATTGAATCTCGGTCGTAGTGATACACATTTTCATGCCAAAAGATATAAGATAGTAATGATAGTACCACTTACTTGTGGCACTGCCATGTAAGTCATAATGGTATAAAACGCATGAAGAAGCTCCATGTTGATGGATCTTTGGACTCACTCGTTTTTGAAAAGTTTGAGACATGCGAACCATGTCTATTGGTGTATATGCATGAAGAAACTCCATGCAAATGGATCGTTCGGACTCACTTGATTTTGAATCACTTGAGATATGCAAATCATACCACATGGGCAAGATGACTGAAAAGCCTCATTTCAGTAAGATGGAAGAAGATAGCAACTTGTTGGAAGTAACACATTTTGATGTGTGCAGTAGAATGAGTGCTGAGGCATGCAGTGAATATCATTATGTTCTTACTTCACAGATGATTCGAGTAAATGTTGAGTATATTTACTTGATGAAACACAAGTCTGAATTATTGAATGGTTCAAGTAATTTCAGAGTGAAGTAGCAGATCATTGTGACAAGAGGATAAAATGTCTATGATATGATCATAGAGATGAATATCTAAGTTACGAGTTTTGGCACACAATTAAGACATTGTGGAAATTGTTTCGCAATTAATACCGCCTGGAACACCATAATGTGATGGTGTGTCCGAACATCATAGTTGCACCCTATTGGATATGGTGCGTACCATGATGTCTCTTATCGAATTACCACTATCGTTCATGGGTTAGGCATTAGAGACAACCACATTCACTTTAAATAGGGCACCACGTAATTCCGATGAGATGACACCGTATGAATTATGGTTTAGAGAAACCTAAGTTGTCGTTTCTTAAAAGTTTGTGGCTGCGACGCTTATATGAAAAAGTTTCAGGTTGATAAGCTCGAACCCAAAGCGGATAAAATGCATCTTCATAGGAAACCCAAAACAGTTGGGTATACCTCCTAATTCAGATCCGAAAGCAATATGGATTGTTTCTAGAATCGGGTCCTTTCTCGAGGAAAAGTTTCTCTCAAAAGAATTGAGTGGGAGGATGGTGGAGACTTGATGAGGTTATTGAACCGTCTCTTCAACTAGTGTGTGACAGGGCACAGGGAGTAGTTCCTGTGGCACCTACACCAATTGAAGTGGAAGCTTATGATATTGATCATGAAACTTCGGATCAAGTCACTCCCAAACCTCGTAGGATGACAAGGATGCGTACTACTTCAGAGTGGTACGTAATCCTGTCTTGAAGGTCATGTTGCTAGACAACAATGAACCTACGAGCTATGAAGAAGCGATGGTGGGCCCGGATTCCGATAAATGGCTTGAGGCCATAAAATCCGAGAGAGGATCCATGTATGAAAACAAAGTGTAGACTTTGGCAGAACGGCTCGATGGTCGTAAGGCTAATGAGTACAGATGGATTTCAAAAGGAAGACGGACAATGATGGTAAATGTCACCATTAAGAAAGCTCGACTTGTCGTTAAGATGTTTTCCGACAAGTTCAAGGAGTTGACTACGATGAGATTTTCTCACTCGTAGCGATGCTAAGAGTCTGTTGGAATTATATTAGCGATTACTGCATTATTTATGAAATCTTGCAGATAGGATGTCAAAACATTGTTTCCTCGACAATTTTAATGAGGAAAGGTTGTATGTGATACAACCGGAAGGTTTTGTCAATCCCGAAAGATGCTAATAAGTATGCAAAGCTCCAGCAATCCTTCTAAGGACTGGAGTGAGCATCTCGGAGTTGGAATGTATGCTTTGATGATGATCAAAAATTTTGGGTTTGTACAAAGTTTATGAGAAACTTGTATTTCCAAAGAAGTGAGTGGGAGCACTATAGAATTTCTGATGAGTATATGTTGTTGACATATTGTTGATCAGAAATGACGTAGAATTTCTGGAAAGCATATAGGGTTATTTTGAAAGTGTTTTTCAATGGAAAGCATGGATTAAGCTACTTGAACATTGAGCATCAAGATCTATAAGGATAGATCAAAATGCTTAATAATACTTTCAAATGAGCACATACCTTGACATGATCTTGAAGGTGTTCAAGATGGACCATTCAAAGAAGGAGTTCTTGCCTGAGTTGTAAGGTACGAAGTTAAGACTTAAAGCTCGACCACGGCAGAATAGAGAGAAAGGACGAAGGTCGTCCCCTATGCTTAAGACGTAGGCTCTTCAGTATGCTATGCTGTGTACCGCACCTGAAGTGTGCCTTGCCATGAGTCAGTCAAGGGGTACAAGAGTGATCCAAGAATGGCTCACAGGACAGCGGTCAAAGTTATCATTAGTAACTAGTGGACTAAGGAATTTTCTTGATTATGGAGGTGGTAAAAGAGTTCGTCGTAAAGGTTACGACGATGCAAGCTTGACACCTATCCGGATAGCTCTGAGTAGAGAGACCAGATACATATAATGGACCAATAATTTAGAATAGCTCCAAGTAGAACAGTTGTTTGGAATAGCTCCAAATAGAGCGTGGTAGCTGCATCTAGGAGATGACATAGAGATTTGTAAAGCACACACGGATCTGAAAGGTTCAGACCCGTTGACTAAAACCTCTCTCACAAGCAACATGATCAAACATAAAACTCATTGAGTGTTAATCACATAGTGATGTGAACTAGACTACTGACTCTAGTAAACTCTTGGGTATTAGTCACATGGCGATGTGACCTGTGAGTGTTAATCACATGGCGATGTGAACTAGATTATTGACTCTAGTGCAAGTGGGAGACTGTTGGAAATATGCCCTAGAGGCAATAATAAAAGTATTATTATTATATTTCCTTGTTCATGATAATTGTCTTTTATTCATGCTATAACTGTATTATCCGGAAATCGTAATACACGTGTGAATACATTGACCACAATATGTCCCTAGTGAGCCTCTAGTTGACTAGCTCGTTGTGATCAACAGATAGTCATGGTTTCCTGGCTATGGACATTGGATGTCGTTGATAACGGGATCACATCATTAGGAGAATGATGTGATGGACAAGACCCAATCCTAAGCATAGCACAAAGATCGTGTAGTTCGTTTGCTAGAGCTTTGCCAATGTCAAGTATCTCTTCCTTTGACCATGAGATCGTGTAACTCCTGGATACCGTAGGAGTGCTTTGGGTGTATCAAACGTCACAACGTAACTGGGTGACTATAAAGGTGCACTACAGGTATCTCCGAAAGTATCTATTGTTTTATGCGGATCGAGACTGGGATTTGTCACTCCGTGTAAACGGAGAGGTATCTCTGGGCCCACTCGGTAGGACATCATCATATGCGCAATGTGACCAAGGAGTTGATCACGGGATGATGTGTTACGGAACGAGTAAAGTGACTTGCCGGTAACGAGATTGAACAAGGTATTGGATACCGACGATCGAATCTCGGGCAAGTAACATACCGATAGACAAAGGGAATTGAATACGAGATTGATTAAGTCCTTGACATCGTGGTTCATCCGATGAGATCATCGTGGAACATGTGGGAGCCAACATGGGTATCCAGATCCCGCTGTTGATTATTGACCGGAGAACGTCTCGGTCATGTCTGCATGTCTCCCGAACCCGTAGGGTCTACACACTTAAGGTTCAATGACGCTAGGGTTATAAAGGAAGCTTGTATGTGGTTACCGAATGTTGTTCGGAGTCCCGGATGAGATCCCGGACGTCACGAGGAGTTCCGGAATGGTCCGGAGGTAAAGATTTATATATAGGAAGTCCTGTTTCGGCCATCGGGACAAGTTTCGGGGTCATCGGTATTGTACCGGGACCACCGGAAGGGTCCCGGGGGCCCACCGGGTGGGGCCACCTGCCCCGGGGGGGCCACATGGGCTGTAGGGGGTGCGCCTTGGCCTACATGGGCCAAGGGCACCAGCCCCAAGAGGCCCATGCGCCTGGGGAAACCCTAAAGGAAGAGTCCCAGCAGGGGAAGGCACCTCCTAGGTGCCTTGGGGGGGGGGGGGAGGACTCCTCCCCTGGCCGCCGCCCCCTTGGAGATTGGATCTCCTAGGGGCTGGCGCACCCCCCCTTGGGATCCCTATATATAGTGGGGTAGGAGGGCCTCCCAAACACACCTTATGCCTTTGGTGCAGCCCCTCCCTCTCTCCCAAGTTCTTCTCCTCTCCCGTGGTGCTTGGCGAAGCCCTGCAGGATTGCCACGCTCCTCCATCACCACCACGCCGTTGTGCTGCTGCTGGATGGAGTCTTCCTCAACCTCTCCCTCCCTCCTTGCTGGATCAAGGCGTGGGAGACATCGTCGAGCTGTACGTGTGTTGAACGCGGAGGTGCTGTCCGTTCGGCACTTGGTCATCGGTGATTTGAATCACGACGAGTACGACTCCATCAACCCCGTTCACTTGAACGCTTCCGCTTAGCGATCTACAAGGGTATGTAGATGCACTCTCCTTCTACTCGTAGCTGGTTTCTCCATAGATAGATCTTGGTGACGCGTAGGAAAATTTTGAATTTCTGCTACGTTCCCCAACACACAATCCATCGGAAGTTTCTGTCGAAAAACATAATAATAACTTCGTAGTTAGCAATGATGTACTAGTTTTAGAAGTATGCAAAAGATGCATGGATGTCGTAATAGTAAAAAATCTTACCAAGGTATCTCCAGAGAAGTTACCGTGGTTCAACACATTCACTAGTGGCATGTATTCACCATAATTTGGAGGAGTTCGATAATAGTTATTGTAATTCTCAAGAAGATACAAAATGCGATCAGATGATTTTTCTCCTTATACGTTAACTCGGTGCCATCGGTGTAGTGGGTTTTATCTACCATCTTCCGCATAGTCTTTGAAGAATCAAAATAAGCTATCAATGGAAATAAGCTATCAACTATTTTGAAATAAACACTATAAATTAGTTAATAACTATGTTTGAGAAACTCACATAGCGGTACAATCGGAAGCGTATCAAAAAGGACCCAAATGTCCATATTGTCTTGCTCGATGTCAGGATCACCAAGATCCATGGTGACAATCATACCCTCATAAAAACCATAGATTTTGCAAAGTGCTTCCCAATTTTGGCAACCAAAATGGGTTACGCTCTGAGCATTGCACAGATTTACTTCAAAATCCATATCATGATGGGTCCTTAGGTGTATTTTCTTTGTTTCGAAATTTTCATGGTCTTCAAAACCCATCCTCTCCAAGACATAGCGTCTTGCATGGCATGGGATAAGCTAGTCGAATTGTAAAATATGAAAATTAGACGTTGAAATAGTTGAAGTCATGCTTAATTACGACAAAAATACTTCTCGTTGTTGCGTACCGTTTCACAATCGAAGGTCTACTCGAGCTTAATGCTGAAGCAGCGATCTTCGTCCAGCTGAACAAACCTGTCGCACATACCTCGATCGTCGTGGCACCAGCTACACTCCCCCGGGACACTGTCGTTGTCCGAGTATGAAATTTCCTACGTTCATAATTCAAAGATTAAACTTGTACATATTCTAGCACAAGTCATGCCAGAATTCATGAAAAAAATCTGGCATGACCTTTGCTAAAAAAGGACATATCGAGCGCCGGAAATTTACTGGAACAAAAATTAATCAACACTCCGGCAAAACATAGGCCACTCGGAGATGTAAACTGAACATGAAGGGCCACTTGGGCAACCACATATCCTATTTGAGCAACAACACAAGATATACAAGGATATTTGGCTGGTTTCACCTCGATGTCGGAGGGGGTCAGTGAATGGGACGACGGCGGGGATGTCGGAGGGGGTTGGTGACGGGGACGATGGCGGGGATGTCGGAAGGGGTCGGTGACGGGGACGACGGTGGTCACCTGAAACCATATAAGTTATCACTAATACATCCCGAATAATTGCTTAAACTAAAAAATAACAACAAATATGACATGTTCAACTAGTTTTATTAATTCAACTAGTTCTTACTAAATATAAACTTACTATATATAGAAAAAAACTAGTTCTTTCTAAAAATAAAGTAGTTCAACTAGTTACATTAATTATCTTACTAAAAATACATTAGTTCTATTAATTCAACTACTTCAACTAGTTTATTAATTTACTTACTAAACTAGTTATGAACCCTAAATTAACATCTACTACTACTAAAAATCTAGTACTAACTAAATTAACATCTAGTACTAGCTATGAACCCTAAATTAACATCTACAACTACTAAATCTAGTACTAACTAGTGGCAGGGGGTGGGGGCGACGGAGAGGTAGCTAGGGGCGGCGAGGTCGAGGGTGGTGGGAGGAGGGCTGCCGGTGGAGGAGGGAGAGGGCGGCCGTAGGCGGAGGGAGGAGGGCGGCGGCGGAGGAGGGAGGGGCGGCCGCAGGCGGAGGGAGGATGTGCGAGGAGGAGGAAGGAGAGACGGAAGGAGGGGAGTACCTCGGCGGCGGACGGACGGAGGCGGCGGCGGCGACGACGCACGACGACGGTTATCGGCACGGGGGGCGAGAGTGAGAGTGTGAGTGAGGGCGCCGGTCGTGTGCGCGGGCATAAGGTAGGGATAGTTGTAGCGCGTTTGCCGAAATGCGCTACAGATAATCAGAATAGCAGTAGCGCGTTGCACATAAACCGCTACTGCTAAGTGTAAGTATACAAAAAATACGCGTCAATGCAAAAATACATTGGCCATCAATGATCTTTTTGTGTACAATCTGAATTGTCAATATGAGTCCTATCCAGTAGGAACTGGAGAGGACTCATATTGCGGCCACAAATTTTACACATAGAGTTCAGTGAACACCAACTGGTTGTGGTAGTTTCAGAAATAACATATTTAAGGTGGTAAACACCCTGTTCACGGAGCGAGGTGGGACTAAACTTGTGGGCTGATCTTAGCAGTAGCGGTTTTCCCATAAGTGCGCTGCTGCTAACTTCTATAGCAGTAGCGCTGTTCAATAAAGTGCGCTACTGCTACAACTAGCAGGGGGAGGGGGCGAGGTCATGGCAATTATAGCAGTAGCGCGGTTCGCGGTGGACGCGCTACTGCTATTTTCCTGTCAGCAGCGCGTTTCTCTAACACCCGCTGCTGCTAAATAGCAGTAGCATGGTATTTTAGGGAGCGCTGCTGGTAAGATTCTGTGTATAGGCTTTTCCCTAGTAGTGTTACCGGCACCGCCAAGCCTCAAAAGAACAAGTACCCTTTCTTCACCACATATTTCTACTACGGGCTTGTTCCTCCCTTCTTTGATTTCTTTTCTGAGATCATGTAGACATACGGTTCCGGATCTTAGATTTCACAACAAATTCCATGACCTGCATGTTTGTCTTCGCCCAAATGTGCGAGAATTTCATTGGAGTAGTGCCCAACGTAGCTTTGTTCCCCCACTACTTCATCCCACGCATAGAAGGAGATGCCCTTTCTGGCGGTATCACCTGGACCCCTAGGACCGACGTCAAAGAGATCTACCTTGATAGCCAATTGCATCTGAAGTGGAATGAATGGCGGCCGATTGGTGTTGGATTAAAGAGGATAAATTTCTGGATTTCTGCAAGCCCTGGACAAAGAAAGTGGAACACGACAAGGATTGGAGCTATCTCGATGCACATGACAAGAAGCTCGCAATCGCCATGACTCACATCCTCCGCCTCAAGACTGTCAGCTTTACCATTGGAATAGTAGGTGTAGATTTTCTCCGTCCCCGCATCGCTCCCCTTCAAAACAGAGGAAGACCTGCTTGGGACTACAAGAATGTAGCTGACATCATGTGACTACACACCGAGCTTGGCGCCAACTTCTAGTGTTGTAAAGATAGTTTCATGGCGAGATAATTTGTAACAAGACTAAAAGTAAGAAAAGTAAGTAGGTGTAGAAAGTGGACCAATCCTTATGTACGCTAAGGACAAGCCGTAGCTAAAACGCTCTTAGAAAACATGGGAATCTCGTCAAGTTACTTTCACCATGATTCATTAAGCTACTATTTATTGCTTTGATAAGTGTTGTGTAGGTGAATTGGAACCAAGGTACTGTACTAACTTGAAAAAATACCTACTATGATTATACCCTCCATGCAAGCATACCTTAATACAAGGAGAGTAATTAAAATAAATCAAACCATAGCGTTAAACAGTAGGATCCAAAACAGTCCCTCACGGAACAATTCATAAACTAGGGTTTGGGTTTCTATCAATCCTGCAACCCATCATCTACAAACTAATTACACATTGCCTTCCCCTAGGCCCAAAGTTTTGGGAAACATAGTATAAAACAAAAAAATCTGGCCTACGATCAAGGTCCCAAGATACTATGAAGATGCATAAAGAGGTTTAGATCAGATCATTACCAACTACGAGTTGCAGCGGAAGAAGAGTTGGCGTAGATCAAACTTGAAGTCCCTTGAACCATCCCACGAAAGATCCCTCGAATAAGCACCAAAAGCATGATGCCTCTATGGCTTGCACATGTACCGAAGTAGTGATTCAATGGAGCTTCACCGTCTAGAGCTCAAAACCGCTTAGAAATCTAGAGGGAGAAGTAGCCTAGCGGTGTTGACATCTAGATCAACTAGACGCGAGAGAGAATCTAGGTGCCGGGCAACCTCCAAGAGATTTTACTCTAGGTGCTATCCGTGCCCCTCTATTTATATGCTGAGGCATGGGGTCTCAACTTGTGCAGGGGGCATCCCGAAAGACTGTTTGTACCGCAAGGAGGAGTCCTCCTCGGATTCCAACATGAAACGCAGATCCCGACATTTTTGTAAACGCCAAGGATTCTGGCCTCTTGCCCAACGGGAAATGCCAGGGACCCACGCATCTTGCCCCTGCCTTCCAAGCAACCACTTTGTGCACCGAGCTAAGGCCTCATGGGCCTTAGTATTGGGAATGTTGCATGGAAAACAAAAAAAATTCTATGCACACGCAAGATCTATACATGGAGATGCATAGCTACAAGAGGGGGGGGGGAGCATCTACATACCCTTGTAGATCACTTAGCGGAAGCGTTTATCAACGCGGTTGATGTAGTCGTACAACTTCACGATCCGTCTTGATCAAGCACCGAGCGCATGACACCTCTGCGTTAAGCACACGTTTAGCTCAATGACTGTCAGGACCCCGACTCAATGTCACATCGATCTAGCCTGTAACACCTCATATCACTTTGCAGCCTCACGCACGGTATTCCCACGGGTGTCGCCTTACCTTTGCCCGGGACCGTTTGCGCCTTTTGGCTCACGTATATGATGATGTTGCTAGCATCCATATGATAAAGAGCCCGGGCTGACATGACTAGTCGTAAACCCAAAGTGGCACAAACTTACAGGGACAGGCATCCATGACCCAACATCGAACGTGTCGGTCATCAGCGAGTGAATCCAGGCTGTAGCACTGGGCTAGCAAGACTCCGGTGAACCGGGCTGTAGCGGTCTAACAGGACTCCGGTATTCATCGCGTGACATTTCCCCGAAGGGACATACACAGGAACGAAGAAGGACACATGCCGGCCATCCTAAGTGTTCCGGAGCAGTAGCAAGCTACCATGGCTCAGTGGAAACACTAGGAGACATTTCCCGGTAAGAGAGGCTACCAAGGATAAACAACTAGGTTGTTAGATCCCACACATACCAAGCATTTCAATAACATACACACAATATGCTCGATATGTGCAAATACAACATGGCATCACAACATGACTCTCCAACTCAAGTATTTATTCAACAGGCTCCGAGGAGCGAGATATTACAAACATGGGTCTCATGACCCAACAATCAGAGCATACAAGTCAAAGCACATGCGGAAGCTATGATGTCTGAGTACAGACATCTATAAATGAAAAAGGCTGAGAAGCCTGACTATCTACCAGATCCTGCCGAGGGCACAAGATCGTAGCTGAGGTAACAAGCTAAACGTCGAAGTTCACGCGGAACTACTAGTGAGACTGAAGTCTCTCTGCAAAAAACATAAAATAGGCAAACGTGAGTACAAATGTACCCAACAAGACTTACATCAGATCTATCTACATATGCATCATTATCAACAAAGGGGGTGGTGGAGTTCAACTGCAGCAAGCCAGCTTTGACTCGGTGGCTATCCTGAACTACGACTGCGAGTAACTCTTTTGAGGTGGCGCACACGAGTCCACATATTCACCATATCAATACACCACTATGGATCCGCTCCCGTCTCCCTACGAGAACGCCATCCATAGCACTCACGCTTATCTTGCGTATTTTAGAGTATCCACTTTCACTTGTCTATGAACTATGCAAGGGGTCCAAGTTTCCATATCCGAGGAATCCGGCTATTCGAATAGATGATGTTAACCCTGCAGGGGTGTACTTCTTCACACACGCTCTCGCCACTTACCGCCCTGTACACGTCATGTACCTCGGCAACCTTCAAGCGGAAACCGGGCAAGGGAGTCGGCCACGACCTGACTAACCGAACAAGTCTCTAGTCCAGGTTTATCGCCTATTCAGGTTCCATCCGCAAGGAGATCCGGCCGGGGTGTCGCTTACGGCCCCAAACGATGTGAGCAGGGTTCCCAAGCCCACCATCCGGGTGCCACTTGGTACTCCGTGCCACTGTGCCTAGTCTGTCCCAAGCCCACCTGTACCGGGTGCCACTTGGTAGACTACTAACACTACCTACAAACACCAGAAACTAGTTGCAACTCCTGGACAGAGATCATGTTGATTAATAAGTCGAGAGGGGTCGAGTTACCGGAACCCAATGTGTGGTAGTAACTGGTCATGGATCACAAACACAGAACTCAGTTCCTGAGGACGGCTGCAATGAGACAACCCACCATGTACTCCTACATGGCCTCTCACCGCTACCTTTACCAAATCGTGTTCACACACTTAGCTCACACACAGTAGGACATGTTCACACGCCTCTGATTCATCCCCGATGAATCAGACCTGACTCAACTCTAAGCAATAGCAGGCATGACAAACAAACATGAATGAGTAGGCACAACAGGGCTCAAACAACTCCTACTCATGCTAGTGGGTTTCATCTATTTACTGTGGAATGACAGGTCATGCAAAGGATAAAGGGGTTCAGCTACCGCAGCAAGTAACAGTTGAATCGTTGCTGTCGTAATGCAGTAATAGAGAGCAGGAGCGAGAGAGTGGGATTCTATCGGAATGAACAAGGGGGGTTTTTCTTGCCTGGCACTTCTGAAGATAATATAGCTCTTCATCGGTGTCATCGATCACATCGTCGGTATCACGTCTATCGAAAGGGGGCAATCACCGGCAACTGAGGAAAAACACAATCAAATGCGATGCACAATATGATGCATGAATGTGACATGGCAATATGCTGTGTTTTGGGCTAATGCACTTAGCTATGATTTAAATGAAGTTGGTTTGAATACATGATTCAAATTCCAACTCCATATATGGTTATTTAAATGCCCTTTATTTGTTTTGTCCAAAACAGAGGACAAACATTGTTCAAACATGCATGAAAATGGTACAGATGGATTCCTTGAATTTTTCTGATAATTTTTCATATATAACTTATTTGATTTGGAGTTACGGTTGAATTTCTATGATTTATTGAAGTTTTAGCTATTTTCTGGAATTTCCTGAATTAAAATAAATCCAGAAAATGACTTATTGCGTCAGCACCACGTCACTGTGACGTCAGCAGAGTCAACTGGGCGTCCCAGGTCAAACCTGACCAGTGGGGTCCACTGGTCAGTGACTCAGGTGACTAACAGAGTTAATTAACTCTAACTAATCAATTTAATAGCCACGGGGCCCACTGTCAGTGTCAGCAGGGGGGTAATTAGTTTAGCTAATTCGATTAGTGCTAATCCTAATTAGCTAACAGGGCTGGGCCCACCTATCATGGACACAGGGGGGGGGTCCCGCCGTGGTCAAAGTGGGTCAACCCCACCGGCGACATGACGCCGCCGAGGCCCGAGACGGCGGCGCGATCCAGAAACGCGCTACAGGGCACGGGCGAGGCCGTGCTTGGGCTCGTTGGAGAGCCCTTGCTGGTGCGCATCGAACGGTGGTGGTGGCCGTTCCTGTGGTGGCCGGTACCGACGACGGCGAGCTCGTGAGCGGCGGCCGGAGTTCGGGTGCGGTCGGGTTCGGCGCTGCTGCTCACAAACGAGGGAGCTGAGGCGCTGGAGGGGCTCTACGGGTCGCGGCAAGCACAACGGGTGCACGCCCGTGACCAAATGGTCACCGGGGCTTCGCCGGCGACGAGCCAGTGCGGCGGAGCGTCTCGGCTCCGGTAGAGGGGCGGCTAGAGCTCGAAATCGGACATGGGGTTAGGGGGAAACGAAGCAGGGGCTCACGGGGATCATGCAGGGAGGGTCAGCGGGCTCGGGGAAGCACGAACGGCGGCGAATCGACGGTGACCATCGGCGGCAGTCGAGGACGAAGACGATGGCGTGGTGGCGATGCAGAGCTTCCCGAGGGGCTTGGCTTGGTGGGGAGGAAGAGGGGGTCGAGGCGGAGCTCCTGAGCTCAGCGGAAGGGCAAGGGGTGGCCGGTGGCTATGGATGCGACGGCGGCGCCCTCCGGTGGCTCTCGGTGGTGCTCCAAATCGAGGGAGGGAGAGAGCTAGAGCGAGCAGGGAGAAACGATAGCGGTCGAGGGCGTCTCCGTGGCGTTGCTAGAGGGCTCGGGGAGGAAGTAGGAGGTGGAGCCTG
>NC_041381.1:514916166-514947547 GCF_002162155.2 Triticum dicoccoides | reverse complement strand
GTGGCGGGCTGGGCCGCTGGAGGAGCTGGGCCAGGCAGGTAAATCAGGTAAGTGGCTGGGCTTCTCTCTTTTTTTTAAATTTCTGTTCTGTTTTCTTTTATTTAATCTTTTGCCACTGTTTTGAATTTAAAATAATTCAAACAATGCCAAAAACTCCTCTGAATATTTTTATTTTGCTTGATGGACTTTTCCAAAGCTCATAAAATATTTTAGGGGTATTTGAAGTTATATTCTAATTATATGAATATAATTCAAATTCAAATAGCTAATGATTTAAATTCAAAGTCCCAGAAATAAATCCTTAAAAATGTTCAATATTTTTGGTTTGGATCAAAACCCTTGCCAAAAATGTTAAACATCTAAGAAGAGCATTTTGGAACAATGAATGAGATTTTAGGGTTTTTGCCCTTCTTTTTTTTAAGTTTATGAGGCTTCCAAATTTCCTCACCTTCAAGTTTCAAAAATTTAAACATGATGCAAGCAAGATGCAAACACTAGACAACACCAGAAGCTAGGGATGTGACAATGACGTCCTCGCCTTGTTGATCTAGCAAGAGGGGCGAAGTAGTAGATGAGTTCTGGCAGCACGACGGCGTGATGACGGTGGTGGCGAAACTATTCCGCGGGGCTTTGCCAAGCACAACCGTTTAAAGTGCAGGACGAACTAGAGGGAGAGGGGTCGCTGGCACACCGCTTGGGGATTCGTGGTGTCTGGCGCTCCTTCCCCTCCTCTCATATATATAGGTGGAGGGGGAAGGGACGCAACCCTAGGCGCACCCAAGGGGGACGGCGGTCGCCCTAGGGCGCCTGCCTTAGGCGCGTGCCCCTTCCTTATTGGCACATGGGGGGAAAGGAAATGGGGCCGACTACCTTATAACGCCTCCCCTTCCTTCTCCCTTGCATGGAGAAAGGCAGGACGGGGCCCAGCCCCTCCTCTTTCCTTCCCTAGGGCCGACGGCCAGGAAGTGGGTGCGCCAGCCCCCTTGTGGGCTGATATGCTCCCTCCTTTTGGCCCGTTAGGCCCAACAACCCCCCGTGGCCTTCCAAACCCCTTCCAGTGATCCGATAATTATCTGGTGCATTCTGAAACTCTTCTGGAGACCAAATACTATCATCCTATATATTAATCTTTACCTCCGGACCATTCCAAAGATCCTCGTCATGTCTGTGATCTCATCCGGGACTCCGACCCACATTCGTTCACCAACATACATAACTCATATAGTACTATATCGTCAATGAATGTTAAGCGTGCGAACCCTACGGGTTCGAGAATGATGTAGACATGACCGAGACGCTTCTTCGGCCAATAACCAATAGCGGGACCTGGATTCCCATATTGGTTTCTACATATTCTATGAAGATCTTTATCGGTCAAACCTTTATGACAACTTTACGTAGATCCCTTTGTCTATCACTATGTTACTTGCTCGAGATTTGATCGTCGGTATCTCCATACCTAGTTCAATATTGTTACCGGAAAGTCTCTTTACTTGTTCCGTCATACATCATCATGTCACTAACCCCTTAGTCACTTTGCTTGCAAGCTTCTTGTGATGTTGTATTACTGAGAGGGCCGAGAGATACCTCTCCACCGTACGGAGTGAAAAATCCTAATCTCGATTCACGCCAACCCAATAGACATCTTTGGAGATACCTATAGAGCACCTTTATGATCACCCAGTTATGAAGTGACATTTCATAGCACACAAGGTATTCCTCCGGTATCCGGGAGTTGCATGATCGCATGGTCAAAGGAATATGTATTTGACATTAAGAAAGCAGTAGCAATGAACTAAACGATCATATGCTAAGCTAAAGGATGGGTCTTGTCCATCACATCATTCTCCTTGCGATGTGATCCCGTTATCAAGTGAAAACTCATGTCTATGGTCAGGAAACCTTAACCATCTTTTGTTCAACGAGCTAGTTTTGTAGAGGCATACTAGGGACTTGATATTTTCTTATGTATTCACACATGTACTTAAGTTTCCGGTTAATACAATTATAGCATGAATAATAAACCTTTATCATGATTAAGGAAATATAATAATAACCACTTTATTATTGCCTCTAGGGCATATTTCCAACAGTCTCCCACTTGCACTAGAGTCAATAATCTAGATTACATAGTAATGAATCTAACACCCATGGAGTCTTGGTGCCGATCTTGTTTTACCCGCAAAAGAGGTTTAGTCAACGAGTCTGCCATATTCAGATCTGTATTTACTTAGCAACTTTCTGTGTTTCCATCCTTGAACTTTTCAGGAATGGAGTTGAAGCATCACTTGATGTGTTTGGTTCTCTTGTGAAACTTCGATTCCTTGGCTAAGGCAATTTCCCTATTGTTGTCACAAAAGATTGTCATTGGACTCGACGCACTAGGACCAGTGACTGGGTATTACACCAAGATCGGATATGAACTCCTTCATCCATACTCCTTCATGTCATGGTTCTGAAGTAGTTATGTACTTCGCTTCACATGTAGATCCCGCCACGACGCTCTTCTTAGAACTGCACAAACTGATAGCTCCACCATTCAATATAAATACATATCCATTTTGTGACTTAGAGTCATCCAGATCTGTGTTGAAACTAGCATCGATGAAACCCTTTTCGACGAGCACTACATCACCTCCATAAACGAGAAACATATCCTTGATCCTTTTCAGGTACTTCAGGATATTCTTGACCACTGTCCAGTGATCCACTCCTAGATTACTTTGGTACCTCCCCACCAAACTTATGGCAAGGCACACATCAGATCTGGTACACAACATGTCATACATAATAGAACCTATGGTTGAGGCATAGGGAATGACTTCCATTCTCTCTCTATCTTCTGCCGTGGTCGAACTTTGAGACTGACTCAATTTCACACCTTGTAACACAGGCAAGAACCCTTTCTTTGACTGGTCCATTTTGAACTTCCTCATAACTTTGTAAAGGTATGTGCTTTGTGAAAGTCCTATTAAGAGTCTCGATCTATCCCTAAAGATCTTGATGCCCAATATGTAAGCAGCTTCACCGAGGTCTTTCATTGAAAAAAAACTTATTCAAATATCCTTTTATGCAATCCAGAAATTCTATATCATTTCCAATTAGCAATATGTCTTCCACATATAATATCATAAATGCTACAGATCTCCCACTCACCTTCTTGTAAATACAGGCTTCACCGTAAGTCTGTATAAAACAAAATGCTTTGATTACCTCAACAAAGCGTATATTCCAACTCCGAGATGCTTGCACCAGTCCATAGATGGACCGCTGGAGCTTGCACACTTTGTTAGCACCATTAGGATCGACAAACGTTCTAGTTGCATCATATACAACTCTTCTTTAAGAAATTCATTAAGGAGTGCAGTTTTGATGTCCATTTGCCATATTTCATAATCATAAATGCGGAAATTGCTAAAATGATTCTGATAGACTTAAGCATCGCTATGGGTGAGAAAGTCTCATTGTAGTCAACTCCTTGAACTTGTTGAAAACCTTTTGCGACAAGTCGAGCTTTGTAGACAGTGATATTGCCATCAGCGTCTGTCTTCCTCTTGAAGATCCATTTACTCTCAATGGCTTGCTGATCATTGGGCAAGTCCACCAAAGTCCACACTTTGTTCTCATACATGGATCCTATCTCAGATTTCATGGTTTCAAGCCACTTATCGGAATCTTGGCTCATCATAGCTTCTTCATAGTTCATAGGTTCACCGTTGTCTAAGAAAATGACTTCCAGGATAGGACTACCATACCACTCTGGTGTGGCACGTGTTCTGGTCAACCTACGAGGTTTGACAGTAACTTGATCTGAAGTTTCATTATCATTTTCTCCCTCTCTAGGTGGTGTAGACATCACGGGAACGATTTTCTCTGATGTGCTATTTTCCGATTCGAGAGAAGGTGCAACTACCTCATCAAGTTCTACTTTCCTCCCACTCACTTCTTCCGAGAGAAACTCCTTCTCTAGAAAGGACCCATTCTTAGCAACAAATATCTTGCCTTCGGATCTAGGGTATAAGGTATACCCAATAGTTTATTTAGAGTATCCTATGAAGACACACTTCTCCGCTTTGGGTTCGAGCTTATCAAGCTAAGCCTTTTGACATAAGCGGCGTATCCCCAAACTTTAAGAAACGACACCTTAGGTTTCTTGCAAACCATAGTTCATATAGTACCATCTCAACAGATTTATACGATGCCCTATTTAACGTGAATGTGGCTGTCTCTAATGCATAACCCTAAAATGATAACGGAAAATCGGTAAGAGACATCATAGAACGCACCATATCTAATATAAGTATGGTTTCGACGTTCGGACAAACCATTATGCTGTGGTGTTCCAGATGGCGTAGTTGTGAAACAATTCCACATTGTCTTAAATGAAGGCCAAACTGGTAACTCAAATATTCACCTCCGCGATCAGATCCTAGAAATTTTATTTTCTTGTTATGATGATTTTCCACTTCACTCTGAAATTCTTTGAACTTTTCAAATGTTTCAGACTTGTGTTTCATCAAGTAGATATATCCATACCTACTCAAATCATATGTGAAGGTCAAAAAATAATGACACCCACCGCGTGCTTCAACATTCATTGGACCGCATACATCGGTATGTATTATTTTCAATAAGTCATTAGCTCGTTCCATTGTTTCGGAGAACAGAGTTTTAGTCATATTACCAATGAGGCATGGTTTGCAAGTATCAAATGATTCATAATCAAGAGATTCCAAAAGTCCATCCGCATGGAGTTTCTTCATGCGCCTTACACAATATGACCTAAACGGCAGTGCCACAATTATGTTACCCTATCATTATCAACTTTGCACCTTTTGGCATCAATATTATGAATATGTGTATCACTACGATCGAGATTCAACAAGAATAGACCATTCACTAAGGGTGCATGACCATAAAAGATGTTACTCATATAAATAGAACAACCATTATTCTCTGACTTAAATGAATAACCGTCTTGCAATAAACAAGATCCAGATATAATTTTCATGCTCAACACTGGCACCAAATAAGAATTATGGAGGTCTAAAACTAATCTCAAAGGTAGATGTAGAGGTAGCATGCCGACGGCGATCACATCAACCTTGGAACCATTCCCGACGCGCATTATCACCTCGTCCTTAGCCAATCTTCATTACGCAGCCCCTTTTTTGAGTTACAAATATGAGCAGCCAAACCAGTATCAAATACCCAGGCGCTACTGCGAGCATTAGTAAGGAAGACATCAATAACATGTATATCAAATATACCTTTGTTCACTTTGCCATCCTTCTTATCTGCCAAGTACTTGGGGCAGTTCCGCTTCCAGTGACCATTTCCTTTGCAGTAGAAGCACTCAGTGTCAGGCTTGGGTCCAGCTTTGGGCTTCTTCACGGGAGGGGCAACTTGCTTGCCATTCTTCTTGAAGTTCCCTTTCTTCCCCTTGCCTTTGGCTTAAAACTGGCGGTCTTATTAACCATCAACACTTGATGCTCTTTCTTGATTTCTACCTCTGCCGATTTCAGCATCATGAAGAGCTCGGGAATCGTTTTCGTCATCCCTTGCATATTATAGTTCATCACAAAGCCTTTGTAGCTTGGTGGTAGTGATTGAAGAACCATGTCAATAACACTCTCAACTAGAAGATCAATTGCCAGCTGAGTTAAGTGGTTGTGGTACCCAGACATTCTGAGTATGTGTTCACTGAAAGAACTGTTCTCCTCCATCTTACAGCTAAAGAACTTGTTGGGGACTTTATATCTCTCAACCCGGGCATTAGCTTGAAATATCAACTTCAGCTCTTGGAACATCTCATATGCTCCATGGCGTTCAAAACGCTTTTGAAGTCCCGGTTCCAAGCCGTAAAGCATGGCACACTAAACTATCGAGTAGTCATTAGATCGAGCCTGCCAGATGTTCATAACGAATGCAGCATGTCTGTCACCTAGTGGTGCAACAAAGACATAATTCTTATGTGTAGCAATGAGGATAATCCTGAAGTTACGGACCCAATCCATGTAGTTGATACCATCAAATCTTTCAACTTAGCTTTCTCTAGGAACACATTAAAATTCAAGGGAACGGTAGCACAGGCCATTTATCTACAACATAGATTTGCACAAACTATTAGGACTAAGTTCATGGTAAAATTTTACTTCAAATAATCAAATTACTAATGAACTCCCACTTAAATCAACATCCCTCAAGTTGTCTATGTGATACATGATCCAAATCAACTAAGCTATGTCCGATAATCACGTGAGATGGGGTAGTCTTAAAGGTGAACATCTCCATGTTGATCATATCTACTATATGACTCATGTTCGACCTTTCGGTCTCTAGTGTTCCGAGACCATGTTTGTACATGCTAGGCTCGTCAAGTTTAACCCAAGTATTCTGCATGTGCAAAATTGGCTTACACCCGTTGTATGTGAACGTAGAGTCTATCACACCCGATCATCACGAGGTGCCTCAAAACGACAAACTTTTGCAATGGTGCATACTCGGGGAGAACACTTTTATCTTGAAATTTAGTTAAGGGATCATCTTATAATGATACCGTCATTCTAAGAAAAATAAGATGCATAAAGGATAAACATGACATGCAATCAAAAATATGTGACATGATATGGCCATCATCATCTTGTGCTTTTGATCTCCATCTACAAAGCAACGGAATGATCTCCACCGTCACCGGCGCGACACCTTGATCTCCATCGTTGCATCGGGATCGTCTCGCCAACTATTGCTTCTACAACTATCGCTAACGCATAGCGATAAAAAAAGCAATTACATGGCGCTTAGTGATTGACACGCAGGTCATACAATAATTAAAGACAAGTCTAAGTCTCCTATCGGTTCTCGTACTCATAGACATGCAAGTCATTAGCGTATTACAATACATGATCATCTCATATATCATATCACATCTTGACCATTTCACATCACAATATGCCCTGCAAAAGCAAGTTAGATGTCCTCTACTTTGTTGTTGCAAGTTTTACGTGGCTGCTACGGGCAACTAGCAAGAACCGTTCTTACTACGCAAAACCAAAATGGTAATTATCAAGTTTCCTTTTAAATTTCTGCAAGGACCACCGTAGTCAAATTAGATTCAACTAAAGTGGTAGAAACTTACACCCTCTAGCCACCTTTATGCAAAACAAGTTGCATGTTATTCGGTGGAACCGGTCTCATGTGCGTGGACATGTAAGGTTGGTCCGAGCCGCTTCATCCCACAATACCACCGAACCAAAATAAGACATTGATGGTAAGCAATATGAACATCACTGCCCACAACTCCTTTGTGTTCTACTCGTGCATATCATCTACGCATAGACCTGGCTCTGATACCACTGTTGGGGAACGTTGAATGGAAAACGAAAAAAAATTATACGCATATGCAAGATCTATCCACAGAGATGCATAGCTATGAGAGGGGGAGAGCATATACATACCCTTATAGATCGCTAAGAGGAGGCGTTTATAAATGCTACCTCTTGAGCACTACATTGGATTTCCCCGAAGAGGAGAGGATGATGCAGTAAAGTAGCGTAAGTATTTCCCTCAGTTTTTGAGAACCAAGGTATCAATCCAGTAGGAGAGCACGCACGAGTCCCTCGTACCTACACAAAACGATAGCTACTCGCAACCAACGCGATTAGGGGTTGTTAATCCCTTCACGGTCACTTACGAGGGTGAGATCTGATAGAGATGATAAATAATATTTTTGGTATTTTTGATATAGAGATGCAAAGTGAAAAGTAAAAGGCAAGGTAAAAACAAAGCAAGTATTAAAGAAATGGAGATTGATATGATGAGAATAGACCCGGGGGCCATAGGTTTCACTAGTGGCTTCCCTCAAGAGCATAAGTATTCTACGATGGGTGAACAAATTACTGTTGAGCAATTGACAGAATTGAGCATAGTTATGAGTATATCTAGGTATGATCATGCGTATAGCCATCACGTCCGAGACAAGTAAACCGAAATGATTCTGCATCCACTACTATTACTCCACTCATCGACTGCTATCCAGCATGCATCTAGAGCATTAAGTTAAAAACAGAGTAACGCCTTAAGCAAGATGACATGATGTAGAGGGATAAATTCATGCAATATGATAAAAAACCCATCTTGTTATCCTCGATGGCAACAATACAATACGTGCCTTGCTGCCCCTACTGTCATTGGGAAAGGACACCGCAAGATTGAACCCAAAGCTAAGCACTTCTCCTATTGCAAGAACTACCAATCTAGTTGGCGAAACCAAACAGATAATTCGAAGAGACTTGCAAAGATAACTCAATCATACATAAAAGAATTCAGAGAAGATTCAAATAAATATTCATAGATAAGCTGGATCATAAACCCACAATCCATTGGTCTCAACAAACACACCGCAAAAACAAGATTACATCGAATAGATCTCCACAAGAGAGGGGGAGAACATTGTATTGAGATCCAAAAAGAGAGAAGAAGCCATCTAGCTACTAACTATGGACCCGAAGGTCTGAGGTAAACTAATCACACTTCATCGGAGAGGCTATGGTGTTGATGTAGAAGCCCTCCATGGTGGATGCCCCCTCCGGCGGAGCTCCGGAACAGGCCCCAAGATGGGATCTCATGGATACAGAAGGTTGCGGCGGTGGAATTAGGTTTTTGGCTCCGTATCTGATCTGTCGGGGGTACGTAGGTATATATAGGAGGAAGGAGTACGTCGGTGGAGCAACAGGGGGCCCACGAGGTAGGGAGGCGCGCCTAGGGGGGAGGGCGTGCCCCCCACCCTCGTGACCTCCTCGGTTGTTCCTTGGAGCAGGGTCCAAGTCTCCTGGATCACGTTCGGTGAGAAAATCACGTCCCCGAAGGTTTCATTCCGTTTGGACTCCGTTTGATATTCTGTTTCTTCGAAATACTGAAATAGGCAAAAAACCACAATTCTGGGCTGGGCCTCCGGTTAAGAGGTTAGTCCCAAAAATTATATAAAAGTGGAAAATAAAGCCCAATATAGTCCAAAACAGTAGATAAAGTAGCATGGAGCAATCAAAAATTATAGATACGTTGGAGACGTATCAGGCATCCCCAAGCTTAATTCCTGCTCGTCCTCGAGTAGGTAAATGATAAAAAAGAATTTTTGATGCGGAGTGATACTTTGGCATAATTTCAATGTAAATCTTCTTAATTGTAGTATGAATATTCAGATCCGAAAGATTCAAGACAAAAGTTCATATTGACATAAAAGTAATAATACTTCAAGCATACTAATCAAAGAAATCATGTCTTCTCAAAATAGCATGACTAAAGAAAGTTATCCCTACAAAATCATATAGTCTGGCTGTTGCTCTATCTTCATCACACAAAGTATTTAATCATGCACAACCCCGATGACAAGCCAAGCAATTGTTTCATACTTTAGTAATCTCAAACTCTTTCAACTTTCACGCAATACATGAGTGTGAGCCATGGACATAGCACTATATGTGGAATAGAATGGTGGTTGTGGAGAAGACAAAAAGGAGAAGATAATCTCACATCAACTAGGCGTATCAACGGGCTATGGAGATGCCCATTAATAGATATCAATGCGAGTGAGTAGGGATTGCCATGCAACGGATGCACTAGAGCTATAAATATATGAAATCTCAACAAAAGAAACTAAGTGGGTGTGCATCCAACTTGCTTGCTCACGAAGACCTAGGGCACTTTTGAGGAAGCCCATCATTGGAATATACAAGCCAAGTTCTATAATGAAAAATTCCCACTAGTATATGAAAGTGACAACATATGAGACTCTCTATCATGAAGATCATGGTGCTACTTTGAAGCACAAGTGTGGTAAAAGGATAGTAGCATTGTCCCTCCTCTCTTTTTCTCTCATTTTTTATTTTTATTTTTTATTTGGGCCTTTTCTCTCTCTCTTTTTTGGCCTTTTTTATATATTTCGTCCGGAGTCTCATCCCGACTTATGGGGGAATCATAGTCTCCATCATACTTTCCTCGCTGGGACAATGCTCTAATAATGATGATCATCACACTTTTATTTTTCTTACAACTCAACAATTACAAACTCGATACTTAGAACAAAATATGACTCTATATGAATGCCTCCGGCGGTGTACCGGGATATGCAATGAATCAAGAGCGACATGTATGAAAATTATGAAGGTGGCCTTGCCACAAATACAATGTCAACTGCATGTTCATGCAAAAAGCAATATGACAAAAGTAATGTGTGTCATATGAACGGAACGGTGGAAAATTGCATGGCAATATATCTCGGACTGGCTATGGAAATGCCATGATAGGTAGGTGTGGTGGCTGTTTTGAGGAAGGTATATGGTGGGTGTATGATATGGGCAAAAAGTGCGCGGTATTAGAGAGGCTAGCAATGGTGGAAGGGTGAAAGGGTGTGTATAATCCGAAGGGTGGAAGGGTGAAAGAACTCATGCACTTGTTGCAAAAATTTAGAAGTCATCAAAAACCAAAGCACTACACGCATAATCCTAGGGGGATAGATTGGTAGGAAAAGACCATCGCTCGTCCCCGACTGCCACCCATAAGGAAGACAATCAATAAATAAAATTGTGCTCCAACTTCATCACAAAGCGGTTCACCATACGTGCATGCTACGGGAATCACAAACTTCAACACAAGCATTCTTTAAATTCATAATCACCCCAACTAGCATTGCTTTGATATTATCACCTCCATATCTCAAAACAATTATCAAGCATCAAACTTATCTTAGTATTCAACGTACTCAAAAGAAAGGTTCACATATCCTGAATACCAAGTATATTAACATTTAAGCAAATTACCATGCTATTAACAACTCTCAAAATAATCTAAGTGAAGCATGAGAGATCAATAGTTTCTTTAAAACAAATCCACCACGTGCTCTAAAATATCTAAGTGAAGCACTAGAGCAAAAATTATCACGCTCAAAAGGTATAAGTGAAGCACTATGAGCAAAACTATCAAGCTCAAAAGATATAAGTGAAGCATATAGAGTATTCTAGTAAAATTCCAATTTGTGTATGGCTCTCTCAAAAGGTTTGTACATCAAGGATTATTGTGGTAAACTAACAAGAAAAGACGCAAATAATACAAGACGCTCCAAGAAAAACACATAACATGTGGTGAATAAAAATATAGCTCCAAGTAAATTACCGATGGAAGTAGACGAAAGAGGGGATGCCTTCCGGGGCATCCCCAAGCTTTGAATTTTTGGTGTCCTTGGATTATCTTGGGGGTGCCATGGGCATCCCCAAGCTTAGGATCTTGCCACTTCTTGTTCCATAATCCATCAAAAGAATTCACCCAAAACTTGAAAACTTCACAACACAAAACTCAATAGAAATCTCGTGAGCTCCGTTAGTGAAAGAAAACAAAAGACTACTTTAAGGTAACGTAATGAACTAATTCTTTATTTATATTGGTGTTAAACCCACTGTATTCCAACTTCCTTATGGTTTATAAACTAATTTATTAGCCATAGATGCATTGAAATAAGCAAACAACACACGAAAAACAGAATTTGTCAAAAACAGAACAGTCTGTAGCAATCTGTAACTAACGCAAACTTCTGGAACTATAAAAATTCTACCAAAATAGGACGTACTGGACAGTTTGTTTATTGATCAGAAGAAAAACGAATAAATGCTAAAGCACGTTTCTCTGATTTACTGAATTTTTTCTCGTGAGCACAAAGTTTCTGTTTTTCAGCAGAATCAAATCAACTATCATCGTAGGTTATCCGTAGGTTCTAGTTGGCACAAACACTAATTAAAACATAAAGCAACATCTAACCAGAGGCTAGATGGATTATTTATTCCTAAATAGAAGCAAAAAAATAAAAAATAAAAAATAAAATTTGGTTGCCTCCCAACAAGCGCTATCGTTTAACGCCCCTAGCTAGGCATAAAAGCAAGGATAGATCTAGGTTTTGCCATCTTTGGTAGGCAATCCATAAGTGGCTCTCATGATAGATTCATAAGGTAATTTTATTTTCTTTCTAGGGAAGTGTTCCATGCCCTTATTTAAGGGAAATTGGAATCTAATATTCCCTTCCTTCATATCAATAATCGCACCAATCGTTCTAAGGAAAGGTCTACCAAGAATAATAGGACATGAAGGATTGCAATCTATATCAAGAACGACAAAATCTACGGGCACATAATTCCTATTTGAAACAATAAGAACATCATTAATTCTTCCCATAGGCTTTTTAATACTGGAATCCGCAAGATGCAAGTTTAGAGAGCAATCTTCGAAGTCACGGAAATCTAGCAAATCACACAAAGTTTTGGGAATAGTGGAGACACTAGCACCCAAATCACACAAAGCATGAAACTCATAATCTTTAATTTTAAATTTAATAGTAGGTTCCCACTCATCATAGAGTTTTCTAGGGATAGAAACTTCCAACTCAAGTTTTTCTTCATAAGATTGCATCAAGGCATCAACAATGTGTTCGGTAAAGGCCTTATTTTGACTATAAGCATGAGGAGAATTTAGCACGGATTGCAACAGGGAAATACAACCAATCAAAGAGCAATTTTCATAATTAAATTCCTTGAGATCCAAAATAGTGGGTTTAGCAACATCTAGGTTTTTATTTCTTTCAATCCTACTTTCATCAATTTCATCATCAAGGTCTAAAAACTCCGAATTCTTAAAACGCCTTCTAGGTAAAGGAAGATCATATTCAGTTTCATCAAGATTCATATTGCAAAACAAAGATTTAATGGGGGACACATCAATAACTTTTAGATCTTCATCTTGATTTTCATAGGAATTGGAAGAACACACTTTAATAAAGGCATCTTTGGAAGCACGCATCCTAGCGGTTCTTTCTTTGCACTCATCAATGGAAATTCTCATGTCTTTGAGGGACTCATTGATATCATCCTTAGGAGGAATATATCTAAGCTTTAAAGAATCAATTTCAAGAGAAATTCTATCAACGTTTCTAGCTAAATCATCAACTTTAAGCAATTTCTCTTCAAGCAAAGCATTAAAATTCTTTTGTGAATTCATAAACTCCTTAACACTACTCTCAAATTCAGAGGGCATCTTATTAAAATTTCCATAAGAGTTGTTGTAGGAATTTCGATAATTATTAGAAGGATTACTAGGATAAGGCCTAGGATTAAAATTACCTCTATACGCGTTATTTCCAAAACTATTCCTACCAACAAAATTAACATCCATAGATTCATTATTATTCTCAATAAAAGTAGATAAAGGCATATCATTGGGATCAAGAGAAGTATTTTTAGTAGCAAACATCTTCATAAGTTCATCCATCTTTTCACTCAAACATTGATTTCTTCTATAGCATGCACTTTTTTACTAGAAGATCTTTCGGTGTGCCACTGAGAATAATTAGCCATAATATTATCAAGTAATTTTGTAGCATCTCCTAACGTAATTTCCATAAGCGTGCCTCCCGCGGCCGAATCTAAAAGATTTCTGGAAGCAAAATTCAATCCGGCATAAATTTTTTGTATGATCATCCATAAATTCAAACCATGAGTAGGGCAATTGCGAAGCATCAATTTCATTCTTTCCCAAGATTGGGCAACATGCTCATGATCAAGTTGTTTAAAATTACTAATATCGTTCCTAAGAGTGATGATCTTAGCGGGAGGAAAATACTTAGAGATAAAAGCATCTTTCCACTTGTTCCAAGAATCAATACTATTTTTAGGCAAAGACGAAAACCAAACTTTAGCACGATCTCTAAGTGAAAACGGAAATAACTTCAATTTGACAATATTATTATCCGTATCTTTCTTCTTTTGCATATCACACAAATCAACAAAATTGTTTAGATGAGTAGCGACATCTTCACTAGGAAGGCCGGCGAATTGATATTTCATAACAAGATTTAGCAAAGCAGTACTGATTTCACAAGACTCATCATTATTAAGAGGAGCAATCGGAGTACTAAGGAAATCATTATTATTGGTATTCGAGAAGTCACACAATTTTGTATTATCTTGCGCCATGGCAACAAGTAATCCAACACACAAGCAAACAAAGAAGCAAACGAGAAAAAGGCGAAAGGGAAAGAGAGGAGGAGATTGGGAAAGAGAGGGCGAATAAAACTACAAAGGGTGAAGTGGGGGAGAGGAAAACGAGAGGCAAATAATGTAACATGAGAGATAGGGATTGTGATGGGTACTTGGTATGGTTGACTTTTGCGCAAACTCCCCGGCAACGGCACCAGAAATTCTTCTTGCTACCTCTTGAGCACTGCGTTGGATTTCCCCGAAGAGGAGGGGATGATGCAGTAAAGTAGCGTAAGTATTTCCCTCAGATTTTGAGAACCAAGGTATCAATCCAGTAGGAGATCATGCACGAGTCCCTGTACCTACACAAAACCATAGCTACTCGCAACCAACGCGATTAGGCATTGTCAATCCCTTCATGGTCACTTACGAGGGTGAGATCTGATAGAGATGATAAATAATATTTTTGGTATTTTTGATATAGAGATGCAAAGTGAAAAGTAAAAGGCAAGGTAAAAACAAAGCAAGTATTAAAGTAATGGACTGGGGGCCATAGGTTTCACTAGTGGCTTCACTCAAGAGCATAAGTATTCTACGGTCGGTGAACAAACTACTGTTGAGCAATTGACAGAATTGAGCATAGTTATGAGTATATCTAGGTATGATCATGTGTATAGGCATCACGTCCGAGACAAGTAAACTGAATCTATTCTGCATCTACTACTATTACTCCACTCATCGACCGCTATCCAGCATGCATCTAGAGTATTAAGTTAAAAACAAAGTAACGCCTTAAGCAAGATGACATGATGTAGAGGGATAAATTCATGCAATATGATAAAAAACCATCTTGTTATCCTCGATGGCAACAGTACAATACGTGCCTTGCTGCCCCTACTGTCACTGGGAAAGGACACCGCAAGATTGAACCCAAAGCTAAGCACTTCTCCTATTGCAAGAACTACCAATCTAGTTGGCCAAACCAAATGGATAATTCGAAGAGACTTGCAAAGATAACTCAGTCATACATAAAATAATTCATAGAAGATTCAAATATTATTCATAGATAAGCTAGATCATAAACCCACAATTCATCGATCTCAACAAACACACCACAAAAAGAAGATTACATCAAATAGATCTCCACAAGAGAGGGGGAGAACATTGTATTGAGATCCAAAAAGACAGAAGAAGCCATCTAGCTACTAACTATGGACCCGAAGGTCTGAGGTAAACTACTCACACTTCATCGGAGAGGCTATGTGGTGTTGATGTAGAAGCCCTCCGTGGTGGATGCCCCCTCCCGCGGAGCTCCGGAACAGGCCCCAAGATGGGATCTCATGGATACAGAAGGTTGCGGCGGTAGAATTAGGTTTTTGGCTCCGTATCTGATCTGTCGGGGGTATGTAGGTATATATAGGAGGAAGGAGTACATCGGTGGAGCAACAGGGGGCCCATGAGGTAGGGGGCGCGCCTAGGGGGGAGGGCACGCCCCCCACCCTCGTGACCTCCTGGGTTGTTCCTTGGAGCAGGGTCCAAGTCTCCTGGATCACATTCGGTGAGAAAATCACGTTCCCGAAGGTTTCATTCCGTTTGGACTCCGTTTCGAAATACTGAAATAGGCAAAAACAACAATTCTGGGCTGGGCCTCCGGTTAATAGGTTAGTCCCAAAAATAATATAGAAGTGGAAAATAAAGCCCAATATAGTCCAAAACAGTAGATAAAGTAGCATGGAGCAATCAAAAATTATAGATACGTTGGAGACGTATCAATCAATGCAGTTGTTGTTGTCGTACAACTTCACGATCCGTCCAGATCAAGCACCGAACGCACGTCACCTCCGCGTTCAGCACACGTTCAGCTCGATGACGTCCTTGCCTTCTCGATCCAACATGAGAGGCGAAGTTGTAGATGAGTTCCGGCAGCATGATTGTGTGATTACAGTGGTGGTGAAACTATTCCACAGGGCTTCGCCAAGCACAATGGTTAAAAGTGCAGGACACACAGGAGGGAGAGGGGGCGTCGACACACGGCTTGGGAATTCGTGGTGAGTGGCGCCCTCAACCCTCATGTAATATATATAGGTGGAGGGGGAGGGGAGGCAGCCCTAGGCGCACCCAAGGGGGCGTCAGCCGCCCTAGGGTGCCTGTCCTAGGCGCCCCCTTCCTTCTTGGCACGTGGGGGGAAAGGAAAGGGGGCCAGTTGCCTTATGGCGCCTCCCCTTCCTTCTCCCTTGCATGGAGAAAGGCTGGAGTGGGTCAACCCCTCCTCTTTCCTTCTCTAAGGCCAGCGGCCAGGAGGTGGGCACGCGAGCCCCCTTGTTGGCTAGTGTGCTATTGGGGAACGTTGCATGGAAAACCAAATTTTCTACGGACACGCGAGATCTATCCATGGAGAGGCATAGCTACGAGAGGGGCATATTATCTTCATACCCTTGAAGATCGCTAAGCGGAAGCATTTATCAACACGGTTGATGTAGTCGTACACCTTCACGATCCGTCCCGATCAAGTACCGAACATATGACACCTCCGCGTTCAGCACACGTTTAGCTCGATGACATCCTCTCCTACTTGATCCAGCAAGAGGGGCGAAGTAGTAGATGAGTTCCGACAGCACGACAACGTGGTGATGGTGGTGGTGAAGAACAATCTCCGCAGGGCTTTGCCGAGCACAACCGAAACTATGACGGAGGATAAACTAGAGGGTCGGGGTTGCCGGCGCATGGCTTGGTGTATTTTGATGTGTTCCGTGTGCTAGCCCTGCTCCTCTATTTATATGTTGAGGCCTGGGGTCGTAACTTGGAGAAAAAGCCTCCTCAAAGTCAGTTTAGCCCGCAAGGCAAGAGTCCTTCTCCGTCTCCAGGACAGACGCCAGGGTCTTTGGCGTCTGGCCCCAGACGTTCCCTCGCGTCTGCCCCTGGCCTTCGCAAAACTGCCTTTTGCTCCTTCCAAAACCCTCGTGGGCTTTACCCCTTGGCCCAAATAAAGTGTTCTCATACTCGAACATTTCGGGAAGCATCCAAAACCCTTTCTGGTGAATTCCGGAACCCTTCCGAAGACAAAACACTATTATCCCATATACTAATATTTACCTCCGGTCTATTCCGGAGCTCCTCGTCATATCCGTGGTCTTATCCGGGAATCCAAACAACATTCGGACACCAACATACTTAACTCATATAATACTATATCGTCAATGAAAGTTAAGTGCGTGGACCCTACGGGTTCGAGAATGATGTAGACATGACCGAGACGCTTCTCATGTCAATAACCAATAGCGGGAACTAGATGCCCATATTGGTTCCTACATATTCCACTAAGATCTTTATCGGTCAAACATTTCTAATAACATACGTAGTTCCCTTTGTCTATAGGTATGTTACTTGCCCGAGATTCGATCGTCGGTATCTCCATACCTAGTTCAATCTCGTTAGCGGCAAGTCTCTTTACTCATTCCGTAATACATCATCCTGTGACTAACTCCTTAGTCACTTTGCTTGCAAGCTTCTTATGATGTTGTATTACTAAGAGGGCCCAGATATACCTCTCCATCGTACGGAGTGACAAATCCCAGTCTCGATCCATGCCAACTCAACAGACACCTTCGGAGATACCTGTAGAGCACCTTTATGATCACCCAGTTACGTTGTGATGTTTGATGGCACACAAGGCATTCCTCCAGAGTCGAGGAGTTGCATGATTCATGGTCGAAGAAACATGTATTTGACATTAATAAAGCAGTAGCAATAAATTGAACGATTATATGCTATGCTAACGGTCGGGTCTTGTCCATCACATCATTTTCCTAATGACGTGATCCCATTATCAAATGACAACTCATGTCTATTGTTAGGAAACCTTAACCATCTTTGATCAATGAGCTAGTCTAGTAGAGGCTCACTAGGGACATGATATTTGCTTATGTATCCACACATGTATTTATGTTCCCGGTCAACACAATTCTAGCAGGAACAATAAATCTTTATCATGATTAAGGAAATATAGTAATAACCATTTTATTATTTCCTTTAGGGCATATTTCCATCAGTCTCCCACTTGCTTTAGAGTCAATAGTCTAGTTCACATCGCCATGTGATTAACACCCAAAGAGTTCACTAGAGTCAATAATCTAGTTCACATCTCAATGTGATTAACACTCAAAGAGTTCTAAGGTATGATCATGTTTTTCTTGTGAGAGAGTTTTTTAGTCAACGGGTCTGCATAGAGCTCAACATTCAGATCCGTGTGTAATTTGCAAATATCTATGTCTACAATGCTCTGCATAGAGCTACTCAGCTAATTGCTCCCACGTTCAATACGTATCTAGGTTGAGACTCAGAGTCATCTGGATCATTATCAAAGCTTGCATCAACGTAGCCCTTTACGATGAACTCTTTATCGCCTCCATAATCGAGAAACATTTCCTTTGTCTTCTTTAGGTACCCAAGGATAATTTTGATCACTGTGCAGTGATCTACTCTTGGATCACTATTGTACCTCCTTGCCAGACTTATGGCAAGGCACACATCAGGACCGGTACACAGCATGTTATCATCTCTCTATCTTCTGTCGTGGTCGGGTTTTGAGTCTTACTCAATTTCACACCTTCCAATACAGACTCCTTCTTTGACTGATCCATTTGAACTCTTCAAAATCATGTCAAGGTATGTACT
Source organism: Triticum dicoccoides (assembly GCF_002162155.2). NCBI lineage: Eukaryota > Viridiplantae > Streptophyta > Magnoliopsida > Poales > Poaceae > Triticum > Triticum dicoccoides. Next base: position 514,928,858 of record NC_041381.1, on the reverse strand, counting down.
CATTGAAAGTCTTATCAAGCATCTTGATCTATCATTGTAGATCTTGATGCCCAATATGTAAGATCTTCACCGAGGTCTTTCATTGAAAAATTCTTATTCAAATATCCTTTTATGCCTATCTAGAAATTCTATATCATTTGCAATCAGCAATATGTCATCCACATATAATATTATAAATGCTACAGAGCTCCCACCCACTTTCTTGTAAATACAGGCTTCACCATAAGTCTGTATAAAACCAAAGCTTTGATCACCTCATCAAAGCGTTTATTCCAACTCTGATATGCTTGCACCGGTCCATAGCTAGATGGGTAACTGGAGCTTGCACACTTTGTTAGCACCTTTAGGATCGACAAAACCTTATGGTTGCATCATATACAACTCGTCTTTAAGAAACCCGTTAAGGAATGCAGTTTTGACGTCCAGTTGCCAAATTTCATAATCATAAAATGCAACATTTGCTAACATGATTCAGACAGGCTTAAGCATTGCTATGGGCGAGAAAGTCTCATCGTAGTCAACCCCTTGAACTTGTCAAAAACATTTTGAGACAAGTCGAGTTTTGTAGACAGTGATATTACAATCAGCATCTGTCTTCCTCTTGAAGATCCATTTATTCTCAATGGCTTGCCGATCATCGGGCATATGCACCAAAGTCCACATTTTGTTCTCATACGTGGATGCTGGTACGTCTCCAACGTATCTATAATTTTTTATTGTTCCATGTTGTTATATTGTCATTCTTGGATGTTTTACAATCATTTTTTAGCAACTTTATATCATTTTTTGGGACTAACCTATTCACATAGTGCCTAGTGCGAGTTGCTGTTTTTTCCTTGTTTTTTTACTTCTCAGAATATCAGTACCAAATGGAGTGCAAACATTACAAAACTTTTTGGAGAATTTTTCTGGACCAGAAGACACCTGTTGGGCCAAAGAAGTACCAGAGGGGGGCTCCGAGGGCAGCATGATAACCCACAAGTATAGGGTATCGTTTGTAACCTTCTTTGATAAATAAGAGTGTCGAATCCAATGAGGAGCTAAAGGTAGAACAAATATTCCCTCAAGTTCTATCGACCACCGATACAACTCTACAAACACTTAACTTTTGCTTTACCTAAAACAAGTATGAAACTATTTTTCAAGAATATAACTACAAGTACTTTGTGACAATAAAACTATGAATAAATTGCAAGGTAGTAAAAGTGGATAGCTATTGTCAACAAGAAAGTCATTTGTCCCTAGGCAATCGATAACAAGTACCAGTAATCATTCTTGTAATTCTATATGAGGGAGAGACATGAGCTAACATACTTTCTCTACTTGGATCATATTCACTTATGATTGGAACTCTAGCAAGCATCCACAACTACTAAAGATCATTAAGGTTGTGAAACCCAACCATAGCATTAAGTATCAAATCCTGTTTATCCCATACGCAAAAACCCACCTACTCGTGTTTAAGCTTATGTCACTCTTGCAACCCACCATAAGCGAATCATGAACGTATTGCAACACCCTACAGCGGGGATCCCTCACGTTTGCGCGAGACGGAGGGCACCATAGGACAACATCATAAATAAGATATACAATCATACCAACCAAGATCACGATTAACCCACAAGAAAAAACGGATCTACTCAAACATCATAGGATAACCATCACTACTAGAAAAACAACTATAGCCAATATGGACACTAATGACGCACTATAGATGTGGTGCACCATTACTATTTAGTAATGGCGCACCATGTGTAGGTGCGCCATTAGTAACCAAAACAGTAATGGCGAACCAGGTGAAAAGTGCGCCATTACTAAGTTTGACCAAGGTTTGACCCAGTCATACACATAGTTCAGGCACAACTTAGTAATGGCGCACCATTACAAAGTGCGCCATTACTATGTGTATGACTGGGTCAAACCTTGGTCAAACTTAGAAATGGCGCACTTTGCATAGGTGCGCCATTACTATGTCAAACTTAGTAATGGCGCACCTATACAAAGTGTGCCATTACTAACTTTGACCAAGGTTTGACCAAGTCGTACACATAGTAATGGCACACTTTGTGAAGGTGTGCCATTACTAACTTTCTAGGTGGCTGAAAATTTCACCAAATGCACCCCCCCTCTGGACCGCTGATACGTTCATTTTGCATCATTCTTTTATATCAACATTTATTGCATTATGGGCTGTTATTACACATTATATATCAATACTTATGGCTATTCTCTCTTATTTTATAAGGTTTATCATGAAGAGGGGGAATGCCGGCAGCTGGAATTCTGGCTGGAAAAGGAGCAAACTTTGGAAACCTATTCTGCACTGCTCTAAAAAGACCTGTAACTCCACGAAACTTATTTTTGGAATTAATAAGAATTATTGAGCGGAAGAAACACCTCAGGGGGCCCACACCCTGGCCAGGAGGGTGGGGGGAGCGCCCACCCCTACTGGGCGCGCCCTCCTGTCTCATGGCCCCCCTGGTGGCCCTTCGGTGTCTATCTTCTGCTATATGAAGGCTTTTACCCTGGAAAAAATCAGGGGCAAGCTTATAGGAAGAAACTCCGCCACCACGAGGCGGAACCTTGGCGGAACCAATCTAGAGCTCCGGCAGGGCTTTTCTGCCGGGGACACTTCCCTCCGGGAGGGGGAAATCATCACCATCGTCATCACCAACGATCCTGCCATCGGGAGAGGGTCAATCGCCATCAACATCTTCACCAGCACCATCTCCTCTCAAACCCTAGTTCATCTCTTGTATCCAATCTTGTATCCGAAACCACAAATTGGTACATGTGGGTTGCTAGTAGTGTTGATTACTCCTTGTAGTTGATGCTTATTGGTTTACTTGGTGGACGATCATATGTATTATTACTCCTCTGATTATGAACATGAATATGCTTTGTGAGTAGTTACGTTTGTTCCCCAGGACATGGGTGAAGTCTTGCTATTAGTAGTCATGTGAATTTGGTATTCGTTCGATATTTTGATGAGATGTATGTTGTCTTTCCTCTAGTGGTGTTATGTGAACGTCGACTACATGACACTTCACCATTATTTGGGCCTGGAGGAAGCATTGGGAAGTAATAAGTAGATGATGGGTTTCTAGAGTGACAGAAGCTTAAACCCTACTTTATGCGTTGCTTCGTAAGGGGCTGATTTGGATCCATATGTTTAATGTTGTGGTTAGGTTTACCTTAATACTTCTTTTGTAGTTGCGGATGCTTGCAATAGGGGTTAATCATAAGTGGGATGCTTGTCCAAGTAAGGGCAGTACCCAAGCACCGGTCCACCCACATATCAAATTATCAAAGTGCCAAATGCGAATCATATGAGCGTGATGAAAACTAGCTTGACGATAATTCCCACGTGTCCTCGGGAGCTCTTTTCTCGTTATAAGAAATTGTCCAGGCTTATCCTTTGCTACAAAAAGGATTGGGCCACCTTGCTGCACTTTATTTACTTTCATTGCTAATTACTCGTTACAATTTATCTTATCACAAAACTATCTATTACCTACAATTTCAGTGCTTGCAGAGAAAACCTTACTGAAGACCGCTTATCATTTCCTGCTGCTACTCGTTGGGTTCGACACTCTTACTTATCAAAAGGACTAGGATAGATCCCCTACACTTGTGGGTCATCAAGACTCTTTTCTGGCGCCTTGGTGAGTGGAACTTGGTAAGGAAACATTTATATAGTGTGCTAAAATTTTCTGTTACTTGTCAATATGGAAACTAATCCTTTAAGGGGCTTGTTTGGGGCATCTTCGCCGCGACAAGTGGAGCAAAGAGTTGCTCCTCAACCTACTGAACCTACTGAAAAATTTTTACTTGCAAATTCCTTTGGGTATGATAGAGAAACTGCTGGCTAATCCATTTGCAGGAGATGGATCATTGCATCCCGATTTACACCTTATCTTTGTGGATGAAGTTTGTGGATTATTTAAGCTTGCAGGTATTCCCGATGATGTTGTCAAAAGGAATGTCTTCCCATTATCTTTGAAGGGAGATACATTGACATGGTATAGGCTATGTGATGATACGGGATCTTGGAATTATAAACGACTGAAGTTGGAATTTCATCAGAAGTTCTATCCTATGCATCTTGTTCATCGTGATCGTAATTACATATATAATTTCTGGCCTCGTGAAGGAGAAAGCATCGCTCAAGCTTGGGGGAGTCTTAAGTCAATTTTATATTCATGCCCCAATCATGAGCTTTCCAGAGAAATGATCATTCAAAAATTTTATGCTCGGCTTTCTCTCAATGATCGCAACATGCTCGATACTTCCTATGCTGGTTCTTATATACTTAAGACTATTGAATTCAAATGGGACTTATTGGAAAGAATTAAATGCAACTCTGAAGATTGGGGTTCCAACGAAGGTAAGGAGTCAGGTATGCCACCTAAGTTTGATTGTGTTAAATCTTTTATGGACATCGATGTTTTTCGTGGATTTAGCGCTAAATATGGAATTGACTCTAAGATAGTAGCTTCTTTCTGTGAATCTTTTGCTACTCATGTTGATCTCCCTAAGGAGAAGTGGTTTAAATATAATCCTCCCATTGAAGTAAAAGTAGTTGCACCTATTACAGTTGAAGAAAAGACGATTACTTATAATGATCCTATTGTTCCTACTACTTATGTTGAGAAACCACCTTTTCCTGTTAGAATGAAGGATCATGCTAAAGCTTCAACTGTTGTTCGTAAGAGTAATACTAGAACTTATACACCTCCTGAGCAAATTAAAGTTGAACCTAGTATTGCTATGGTTAAAGATCTCTTGGATGATAATTTAGATGGGCATGTTATTTATTTCTGTGATGAAGCTGCTAATATTGCAAAACCAGATGCTAAGATACATAGACTGTCGTAGGCATGCCTATTATTTCTATTAAAATAGGAGATCATTGTTATCATGGCTTATGTGATATGGGTGCTAGTGCTAGTGCAATACCCTATGACTTATATAAAGAAATTATGCATGATATTACACCAGCTATGTTGGAAGATATTGATGCTACAATTAAGCTTGCCAATACATATACTATTAAACCTTTTGGGATTGTTAGAGATGTTGAAGTCTTGTTGGGAAGGTCAAATACCCCACTGATTTTCTTGTTCTTGGTTCTCCACAAGATGACTTTTGTCCCATCATATTTGGTAGACCCTTCTTGAACACTGTTAATGCTAAGAATGATTGTGAAAAGGATGTTGTTATGATTGGCTTGGATGATATGACTCATGAGTTTAATTTTACTAAATTTCGTAGACAACCCCATGATAAAAAATTGCCTAGTAAAGATGAAATAATTGTTCTTGCTTCTATTGCCGTGCCTCCTACTGATCCGTTAGAACAATATTTGCTAGACCATGAAAATGATGTGTTTATGAAAGAAAGAAGGGAAATAGATGAAGTGTTCCTAAAACAGGAACCTATCCTGAAACATAACCTTCCCATTGAAATCCTAGGGGATCCTCCTCCACCCAAGGGTGATCCCGTGTTTGAGCTCAAACCATTACCCGATAATCTTAAATATGCTTATCTTGATGAAAATAAGATATATCCTATTATTATTAGTGCTAACCTTTCAGAGTAGGATGAGGAAAGATTATTGAAAACTCTGAAGAAACATCGTGCTGCTATTGGATATACTCTGGATGATCTTAAGGGCATTAGTCCTACTCTATGCTAACACAAAATTAAAGTGGAAAAAGATACCAAACCAGTTAGAGATCCTCAACGAAGATTAAATCCTAAGATGAAAGAAGTGGTAAGAAATGAGATACTAAAGCTCCTCGAGGCAGGTATAATTTATCCCATTGCTGATAGTGAATGGGTAAGCCCTGTCCATTGTGTCCCTAAAATGGGAGGTATTACTGTTGTTCCTAATGATAAAGATGAATTGATTCCGCAAAGAATTATTACAGGTTAGAGGATGGTAATTGATTTCTGTAAATTAAATAAAGCTACTAAGAAAGATCATTACAATTACCTTTTATTGATCAAATGCTAGAAAGACTATCCAAACATACACATTTCTGCTTTCTGGATGGTTATTCTAGTTTCTCTCAAATACCTGTGTCAGCGGAAGATCAATCAAAAACTACTTTTACTTGCCCTTTCGGCACTTTTGCTTATAGACGTATGCCTTTTGGTTTATGCAATGCACCTGCTACCTTTCAAAGATGCATGATGGCTATATTCTCTGATTTTTGTGAAAAGATTTGTGAGGTATTCATGGTGACTTCTCAGTCTATGGATCTTCTTTTGATGATTGCTTGAGCAACCTTGATCGAGTTTTGCAGAGATGTGAAGACACTAGTCTCGTCTTGAATTGGGAAAAGTGCCACTTTATGGTTAACGAAGGCATTGTCTTGGGGCACACAATCTCTGAGAGAGGTATTGAAGTTGCTAAAGCTAAAGTTGATGCTATTGAAAAGATGCCATGTCCCAAGGACATAAAAGGCATAAGAAGTTTCCTTGGTCATGCCGGTTTTTATAGGAGGTTCATTAAGGACTTTTCTAAAATCTCTAGGCCTCTGACTAATCTATTGCAAAAAGATATTCCTTTTGTCTTTGATGATGATTGTGTAGAAGCATCTTAAATATTTAAGAAAGCTTTGATAACTGCACCTATTGTTCAGCCACCTGATTGGAATTTACCTTTTTGAAATTATGTGTGATGCTAGTGATTATGCTGTAGGTGTTGTTCTAAGGCAAAGAGATGATAATAAATTGAATGTTATTCAGTATGCTAGTAAGACTCTTGATACTGCCTAGAGAAATTATGCTACTACTGAAAAATAATTCTTAGTAGTTGTGTTTGCATGTGATAAGTTTAGACCTTATATTGTTGATTCCAAAGTTACTATTCACACTAATCATGCTGCTATTAAATATCTTGTGGAAAAGAAAGATGCTAAACCTAGACTCATTAGATGGGTTGTCTTGCTCCAAGAATTTGATTTGCATATTATTGATAGAAAGGGAGCTGAGAACCCCGTTGTAGATAACTTGTCTAGGTTAGAGAATGTTCTTGATGACCCACTGCCTATTGATGATAGCTTTCCTGATGAACAATTAGCAGTCATTAATGCTTCTTGTACTTCTCCTTGGTATGCTGATTATGCTAATTACATTATTGCTAAATTTATACCACCTAGTTTCACATACCAGCAAAAGAAAAAGTTCTTTTATGATTTAAGACATTACTTCTGGGATAACCCACACATTTATAAAGAAGGAGTAGATGGTGTTATTAGACATTGTGTACCTGAGCATGAACAGGAACATATCCTACGCAAGTGTCACTCTGAATCATATGGAGGACACCACGCTGGAGACAGAATTGCACATAAGGTATTGCAATCCGTTTTTTATTGGCCTACTCTCTTCAAAGATGCTCGTAAGTTTGTCTTGTCTTGTGATGAATGTCAAAGAATTGGTAATATTAGTAGACGTCAAGAAATGCCTATGAACTATTCTCTCGTTATTGAACCATTTGATGTTTGGGGCTTTGATTATATGCGACCTTTTCCTGCCTCTAATGGATATACACATATTTTAGTTAATGTTGATTACGTTACTATGTGGGTAGAAGCTATTCCAACTAGTAGTGCTGATCATAACACTTCTATTAAAATGCTTAAAGAGGTTATTTTTCCGAGGTTTGGAGTCCCTAGATATCTTATGACTGATGGTGGTTCACATTTTATTCATGGTGCTTTTCGTAAGATGCTTGCTAATTATGATGTTAATCATAGAATCGCATGTCCTTATCACCCGCAGTCTAGTGGTCAAGTAGAGTTGAGCAATAGAGAGCTCAAATTAATTTTGCAAAAGACTATTAATAGATCTAGAAAGAATTGGTCCAAAAAACTTGATGATGCATTATGGGCCTATAGAACTGCATATAAAATTCTATGGGTATGTCTCCGTATAAGATGGATTATGGAAAAGCTTGTCATTTACCTCTAGAACTTGGACATAAAGCATATTGGGCTATCAAAGAGCTCAATTATGACTTCAAACTTGCCGATGAGAAGAGGTTGTTTGATATTAGCTCACTTGATGAATGGAGAACCCAAGCCTATGAGAATGCCAAGCTATTCAAAGAAAAAGTCAAATGCTGGCATGATAAAAGGATACAAAAGCATGAGTTTAACATAGTTGATTATGTGTTATTATTCAACTCTCGTTTAAGATTTTTGTGCAGGAAAACTTCTCTCTAAATGGGAAGGTCCTTATGTTATCGAGGAGGTCTATCGTTCTGGTGCCATAAAAATCAACAACTTCGAAGGCACATGTCCGAGGGTGGTGAACGGTCAAAGAATTGAACATTATATCTCAGGTAATCCTATCAATGCTGAAACTAATATTATTGAAATCGTAACCCCCGAGGAATACATAAGGGACACTTTCCAGAAAGTTTCAGACTCCGAAAAGGAATAGGTATGTGGTACGGTAAGTAAACCGACTCCAAAACAATTCTAATGGCAATTTTTATCAGTTTTGGAATATTTAAGAATTTTGGGAAGAAAGAAGCAGTCCGGGAAGGACACGAGGCCTCCATGAGGGTGGGGGGTGCGCCCACCCTTCCTGGGTGCGCCCCCCTGTCTCGTGGCCACCTCGTGTGCCTCCCAGACTCTGTTTTCTTGCATGTTACGTATTTTGGTCAGTAAAATTCATTATATAATCTCCCGAAAGTTTTGACCACCGTATCATGCAAATATCCTCTATTTTCGTTTCGAGCTATTTTATGTTACAGATCTAGAGCATCATGGCATCTCCAAGCGCTCCCAAGGACAAGTTTTTCGAGAGGGTTATCAACCCCTATCTTGCGGAGGTGCTGCAACACCCTCAAACCATTGAGATGCGTGAGGGGGTGCTGCACATCCGCGATGTGGAGGGACCAAGGCGTACCAGAAGCGTGGAGACAAAGCTCGAAGCCATGGAGCAACAAGTCTTCAAGTGCCAAGGGATGGTGGAGCGTGGACTCGACGCCAACCAGATGATGATCACGGAGTTCACCAACAACCACAAGCTAGATGCCAAAGTCATTGGGGAAACCATCTTCAATCTTCAAGAGAAAATCGAGCACCTCCAAGCCCAGATCTATGACCTGCAAAACTAGAACTGTGAGTATGAATATAGATTCAAGAGAATGAGTTTGGCTGCAGATTTAAGGATCCCAGAGACTCGGTCATCCTTCTATGATGGTGAGCCTATGCCTTGGAAGATGGACGACAAGCCTACATCATCAACAACTCCTACGTCACCACCTCCGAGGACATAATCGCATGGGTATGGGCACTCCCCTTGGCAACTACCAAGCTTCGGGGAGGTGCCCCGGTATCGTATCATCATCACACTCTTATATTTACCATTTTATTTAGTTCAATCCTTTTAGTAGTATCTTGATCTACTAGATTGAAGTTTTGATATCAAGTAGTTTTGAGTTTTGCTTTGTGATCTCTTTATGTAATCAAGTCCATGAGCTATCTATAACAAAGATTAGCGTTGACTCAAGGGCTTTGCTATGTTGCTATGATCTTGAGAAAGTAGAAAGAATAAAAGGAGTTCATATTGATCTTATGTATAGTAATGACTTCACACATAGAAAGTATGAGGCATAAAAGTTGTTGAGAGTTGATAAACGTAGTTTTGTCATCGTTGCAATTAATAGGAAGTAATAAGGAAAGAGAGGTTTCACATATAAATATACTATCTTGGACATCTTTTATGATTGTGATCACTCATTAAAGTATGACATGCTAAAGAGTTGATGTTGGACAAGGAGGACAATGTAATGGTTTATGTTTTCTCACATCTTAGTTAAAGTATATTGTCATTGACCTTCCAAACATGTCAGGCTTGCCTTTCCCCCTCATGCTAGCCAAATTCCTAGCACCAAGTAGAGATACTACTTGTGCTTCCAAATATCCTTAAACCTAGTCATGCCATGAGAGTCCACCATTGTGACGCCCCCGTTTCGATCGTACACTAATCATACACGCAAATGTGTACGATCAAGATCAGGGACTCACAGAAAGATATCACAACACAACTCTAGACACAAATAAAATAATACAAGCTTTATATTACAATCCAAGGGCCTCGAGGGCTCGAATACAAGCTCGATATAGAAGAGTCATCAGAAGCAACAATATCTGAGTACAGACATAAGTTAAACAGGGATGCATTAAGAAGGCTAGCACAAAAGCAACACAATCTAAGAGGCAAAGCCTCCTGCTTGGGTCCTCCTACTACTCCTGGTCTTCGGCGGTCTCCGCGTAGCAGTATCCGTCGGTGGTGGCATCTGGCTCCGGGGATCCACCATCTGGTTGCATCAACCGGAAAGAAGAAAGAAGGGGGAAAGGGGGTAGCAAAGCAACCGTGAGTACTCATCCAAAGTACTCGCAAGCATCAGATCTATACTAAGTATGCACTGGTATCAAATGAAAGGTTTGTATCGGTGGACTGAACTGCAGAATGCCAGAATAGAGGGGGAAGGCCTAGCCTATCGAAGACTAGCATCTTCACGTAGCTCCTCGCATCTTGCAGCATGTAGAAGAGTAAAGAATAGCAGTTTAATATTTAACAAACATGTTGTAGCATTAATGCCCAGAGATCCTTCCTCGACTCCCTGCGAGAAAGCAATCCCGGAGCCACATATCTTAAGTATCCATATGTAGTTGTATAAGATCAGGATATAAGTCTGAATGTCCGTTACTGTGGACACGACTATTAATAGATAATCTTCCTTGTAGGGGTGCACCACGTTTTCCAACACGCTCGTTCACTCTGGCCAGACACACTTTTCTGTCTCAATGCCCGGCCTCGGAAGATCAACACGTCGCAGCCCTACCTAGGCTCGGCAGAGAGGTCCCCGCCGGTCTACATCCTAAGCACTCCGGGGTCTGGGCCCATCGACCGTTGCACTCCGGGTCGTTGTGCGATGAGCCGGGACGAGCTCCACCTCATACTAGATGGCACTGGCCCGACAGGCCCACAATGCTGAACTGGACGTCTGACAAAGCTTCCGCTGATACCACGATGCCGAGGCCCATAACTATTCTCGCGTGGTGGTTGGTGCGTAAAGGCCAGAGGCCTACTCAGAACAAATACCCAAACCATAGTGTATTATTAGCTTGCAGAGACGAGCAGAGACTCACGATCGAAAATGACCCCGTCACCCCGTCTCTTGGACTTACGACAAGGGCCTAGAATGCCCGGTCGTGCCACGTCATTATCTTGCGGGTGCTCGCCGGGCCCACTGGACTTTCCCAAAGGTCTCACGTAAAGTCAAGGTAACTATGTGTCTAGACATAAAGGGGAAAACCCGAGGAATCACCCCCGGTGGATTCCACTCAATGTAATCATCAAGGTGAACATAAGAGGGACCACCCTCGAGGTTCACACTTGAGGTCTTGAACGACAGAGCCGTATCGGGAATGGTGAAAGAGGAAATCACCCTCGATGACCATGACCGAATAGGTACACTACAAAATTATCATCAGGAGTGCATAATGAGGGATCACCCTCGGCACTCGATAGTAGCTCGGCAGAGTCGAGCAACAAAAGGGGCGTGATATGATGTGACGTGTCGGGCTCTGGTCATCGATCATGTTGATCGAGTCTTCGATGATGAAGCAGGGGCAACAAGGACAAGTGGGGGTCATTGATGGATCACTAACCAACCTATACTAAGAAGTTTAGGATAAGCAGGTAGGTAACAACAGCAGGTACAAAAGCAGGCTATGCATCAGAATAGGAGCAAAAAATAACGGTAACAAAATCTAATGCAAGCATGAGAGTATAGAATGGGCGATATCGGGATGATCAAAAGGGGGGCTTGCCTGGTTGCTCAGACAAGAAGAAGGGTCGTCGTCGACGTAGTCGATCACAGGGGCATCAGCAGTAGTCTCGGGGTCTATCGGAGAGAAGAGGGGGAAGAAACAGTAAATACACGCAATCATATGCATAAGAAGACAATAAGCGGGGCTAGAGGTGTTCTAACGCAGTGCTAGGTGATACTGGCGAAGGGGGGAACATCCGGGAAAGTTTTCCCGGTTCCGAACGTCTGTTAGACAGATGAACCGGAGGGGAATGTTCATCGTTTGCTATGCTAGGGATGTGTGGCGAAAGAGCAGGCCGCGCATTCGGATTCGTCTCGTCGTTCTGAGCAACTTTCATGTATAAAACTTTTTCATCCGAGTTATGGTTTAATTTCTATTAATTTTCAAAGTTTTATTAATATTCTGCAATTTTTATTAATTCGAAAATAATGAGTAAATGCTAGGTGCACCCACATCTGTGTACACAGAAGTGTACGAGAGGGTGATATGTGGGTCCATGGGTCCGAGTTGACCAGTCAACATTTGACTGGTCAACAGGGGGTGGGCCCCCTGTCATAGACTATTTTATTAACTACCTAGTGTAATTAGTTAAAGTAGGTAATTAGCCTATTTAAACGAGATTAAACTAATTAATTAGTTAATCGAATTATTATAAATATTTTAAAAACATATATTTTATTTTTTAAACCTGCTTTTTTTAAAGGGTAGGGCATGGGGCCCACTGGCAGTGGCACCGGGCCAGCCCAGCGGGGCGGGTGTTAACGGGTGCGGGCGCCCGTGCCCGAGGGGCGCTGCGCTCGTGCGCGGGGCGAGGCCACCAGCGACGGG
>NC_041381.1:514898795-514915884 GCF_002162155.2 Triticum dicoccoides | reverse complement strand
GGGCAGGGCCAGGGCGCGGACGTGGCCAGCAGTGAGCACGAGCTCACAGAGAGCTTCGGCCATGGCGGGGCGGTCGTCCTACGGCGACGTTGAGTAGTGGAGAAGGGGGAAACGGGAGTGGCTCACCCCAGGGTGGTCGGGGGTGCGCTTGGGGATGCCGGTTGGAGAGGAGTCGCGGACGCGAGGGCGGGTGACAGGAAGGCGGGATGACGCGGTGGTCGCGGCATTGCCCGACGCGGAGGAGCGGTGTCGATCCGTCGATGGGGGCTCCGCGGCCTCGTGCTGGTGGGCGGGACCGGCGAGCGACGGCGTGGCAGAGCTTCCGGCCAGGTCGGTGTGGCGAGGGAGGGGGCCGACGGCATGGCAATGGCGACGATGTAGCCGTGGTGGTGCTCGGGCGCGGATGAGATTGGAAGGTGAGAGGAGAGTGAGCGAGGGAGAGAGGGAAATATCTACGCGGGGATGGGGGAGGTGACGAGGCCAAGGGGGGTCGGCCTTATCCCCTCGACGCCGGCGAGCTGGTGCGGCTGCGTGCGTCGGCCGTGACCCCAGTTGGTTGTACAGGAGAGGGAGAAGACGACGAGGGGATGCAAGTGCTGGGCCGGCTTGGGTGGGGTTCGGTGGGCCGGCTGCTGGGGTGGGTAAAGCCCAGTGGGGTAAGGGGCCTTATCTCTTCTCCTCTTCCCCCTTTTTCTTGCTCTTTTCTTTTTACAAAAAAATGTTTTTGCAATATTTGAGCTCCAAAAAGGATTCGGTAAAATGTGGGACTTGGCCACATAAATACATTGCAATAATTGGCACTGCCACAAAAAGATTGTGAGGCTTTTGAAGTTTGCCACTTTTTTAAATTGAAAAGGCATTTATTCTATTGTTGTAGCCTCTGCCTTAATTTTTTTAGGCCATTTAAGCACCTTGCAAAAATGTTCGTTCACCACAAATATTTGTTATGGATTGTTTGCCACAAGACGAACATTTTATTTTAGACATTTGAAAACTTTTGTGTTTGACTTGATTTTAAAATTTGAATTTGGACCGGATTCGAACCAACGCGCGTTTAACAACAGTAATCAGGATGACATGGCATCATTAGCAGGGAATTACTGTAGCTTAATTATCCGGGTGTCACAATTCTCCTCCACTACAAGAAATCTCGTCTTGAGATTTAAGGGGTAAAGTAAGGGGGAAAGACTCATAAAGGACGAAGCTCAGCACAAGATAGGTACCTGGGGCTATCTCGACGAACATGGCATAGAGGCATCTCTCGAGTTAAAATTCAAGAAAGTAATCGAGAGCAAGGTAAGGAGGAGCAATAAGAAGCTTCAACCGGGTAGGCAATCGTTCAATGTCTGAAACACAGGGTGAAAGGGGTTCAAAGCATCGAGAATAAGTATTGCATCTAATACCAGAACAGATCACAAGAAGTTGGCTCATGAATTACATACGAAACCAAGCGCGGGGAACAATTTTGGAAGTCAGAGATGTACAGGAGAATCAGGTTTCGATCTTGTGGAACTATGGGCTTTGGGCCCACCATGTGCGTTCAAAGCAAGAAGGCGTTACATTTTGCATGATCATGATAGTAAGGCAGGCCAGAGGACAACCCGTCAGTTATGTTGGCAATAACGTTGGTACCAAGGGCGAGGGACGAAGAGAACCATTTCCCTGATCGTTAAGACGAGGCGGATCAATAGGCAAAGTTCTCGTCCATCGGTGGCTACCGGAATGTCACAACAATAGTAACAAGGTCTTACTGATAGAGTTTGTACACCGATGTGTTTACATAAGCAGGGAATTATCATTGCTTAGATAAGATAGGTTACAAGAAAGATTAAACAAAACAATGGAAGGGAAAATTGTGGAGTCGAATCAGTTACCGGTGTTCTTGAGTGTCTAACAACTCAGAACCCGTGGAAAAATTTGAATCGGCGAGAAATAATAGTTGATGAAGAACTCATAAGAAGTTATGCAGTTTCGGGATATTCTCGGGATACCAGAGGGTAATACTTGAAGGTATATCAGTGTAGAGGTTAAACAGGTGAAAAGATCTGAAGAAGGCAAGTACTTCAACTTGTCCGAGAAATGGGATCAAAGAAGAACTATAGGGTCGGAACCATGGTTACAAAGGACCAATTATAGATACAAGATGAACTTATCACAAGGGGATTATCATTATAACAAGAAGCTTCCATGATAAGTTCCACATCGGGTCCATGGGCATGAACACAAAGTTCAAGGTCGACTTCCACTTCTCCAATGCATAACCTTTCATTCACTTCTCCTTTTAGATGAAGCCATAGTAATGAGATTTTACCTGGCATAACACCAGTAGAGTATGACCCGTAGAAGTTTCCGGGTTCACACAGATTATGGAAGGCATAGGTTCAACCCATCAGGGTATCTTAGGAACATATACTATAATCTTCAGGAGTAAATAACTCAAACTCGAAAATAGAGCATGGTTGGGGAAGCAGAGGATACAATTTACCAAGGGCATTATGTATCCGAGGAAAAGCTCACAAGGTGATTGAATATGAAGGGAGCTGTCGGATAAAATTCCAAGAAAGGACCTTGTGGTCCACAAGGGATCTGATGTGAGTATCGATACTCACCCATAAGAAGAAAGAATGTAAGGATATCAGACTATAGAAACAACTGACTAATTCAGAGCTCAAATGCAATGGAATTATGATTTCCAAAATGGGGGATTGGAAGAAGAGGCTCTGATCAAAGACAATTAAATAGAATAGACATAGATCGACAATCTATTAAGGTTTGATTTGTTGAACACCAGCTCATGTCCGGCGTGACGTCTGAGCCGTATGGAAGAATTCTAACTAGGATTGATGATCGCGAGCATTCGCAAACATATCGAATCAAATTCTCGAAATTACGATGACAAAGGGTGATAATGAGTATTGCTAGACATATGGAAGTAACCATAATGCCAGCAGATAAATATTAGCAGAGCAATAGTTGGAGAGGATTAACGGAAGATCGGATGGTATTCCAAAGTATCTTATGAATCATATGAACAACTGTGGATGAACGGATACTTGGCAAGCGCGAGTAATTATCCATAGGGGATTTTCATGTGGCAAAGAGTTGCAAGGTAGTAGGCTCAACAGATTCTCAGGACAACAGAGAATAACTCAGGGCATCTTGTAATAACAAGAGCAACTAGGGATGAAGGTATGAACGACAATGTAGGTAGTTACTCATAAGGACTTATCGGTGGTAGGGATCGCAAAGGCTAAGGGTACAAGGGTCTCGGGGAAACATCAGAGAGTATCTTCAGAATCTTCTGGTGAAGCGGGCCATCATCTGGAATGAAGGGGCTCTCCGGAAGAAGTATTTACGAGATCCTAGAGTTAGAGTTAACAAAATCATTTAACCCGAATAGAAGAGAGATCATATTCCTAGAGTAAGGACGAGGAATAAAAGATCCTAATACCACCCAATGGAGACGTGGGCCCGTAAGCCACACAGCCATGTTAGTAAATCATTTTTTCCAAGACTAGACTCAACTTCGGCCAAGGAGTTGGAAAGGGGGATCCTACAGGCAGTCGGCTCTGATACAAACTTGTGATGCCCCGGATTCAATCATACACTAATCATACACCCAAATGTGTACGATCAACATCCGGGACTCACGGAAAGATACCACAACACAAATCTAGACACAAATAAAAAATACAAGATTTATATTACAACACAAGGGCCTCGAGGGCTCGAATACAAGCTTGATACACAAGATTCAGCAGAAGCAACAATATCTGAGTACATACATAAGTTAAACAGGGATGCCTTAAAAAGGCTAGCACAAAAGCAACACGATTGAAGAGGCAAGGCCTCCTGCCTAGGTCCTCCTAACTACTCCTGATCTTCGGCGGTCTCCACGTAGCAGTATCCATCGGCGGTGGCATCTAGCTGCAGGGATCCACCATCTGGTTGCATCAACCAGAAAGAAGAAAGAAGGGGGAAAAGGGGGTAGCAAAGCAACCATGAGTACTCATCCAAAGTACTCGCAAGCATCAGATCTATACTAAATATGCACTGGTATCAAATGGAAGGTTTGTATCTGTGGACTGAACTGCAGAATGCCAGAATAGAGGGGGAAGGCCTAGCCTATCAAAGACTAGCATCTTCACGCAGCTCCTCGCATCTTTCAGCATGTAGAAGAGTAAATAATAGCAGTTTAATATTTAACAAACATGTTGTAGCATTAATGCCCAGAGATCCTTCCTCGACTCCCTGCGAGAAAGCAATCCCGGAGCCACATAGCTTAAGTATCCATTTAAAGTTGTATAAGATCAGGATATAAGTCTGAACGTCCGTTATCGTGGACACGACTATTAATAGATAATCTTCCCTTTAGGGGTGCACCACGTTTTCCAACACGCTCGATCACTCTGGCCGGACACATTTTTCTAGGTCAATGCCCGGCCTCGGAAGATCAACACGTCGCAGCCCTACCTAGGCTTAGCAGAGAGGTCCCCGTCGGTCTACATCCTAAGCACTCCAGGGTCTCGGCCCATCGCCCCTTGCACTTCGGGTCGTTGTGCGACGAGCCGGGACGAGCACCACCTCATACTTGATGGCACTGGCCCGACGTGCCCACAATGCTGAACTGGAGGTCTGACAAAGCTTCGGCTGATACCACGACGTCGAGGCCTATAACTATTCTCGCGTGGTGGTTGGTGCGTAAAGGCCAGAGGCCAACTCAGAACAAATACCCAAACCATAGTGTATTATTAGCTTGCGGAGACGAGCAGAGACTCATGATCGAAAGTGACCCGTCGCCCCATCTCGTGGACTTACGACAAGGGCCTAGAATGCCTTTCCGTGCCATGTCATTATCTTGCGGGTGCTCTTCGGGCCCGCCCGACTTTCCCAAAGGTCTCACGTAAAGTCAAGGTAACTGTGTGTCCAGACATCAAGGGGGAAACCCGAGGAATCACCCCCGATGGATTCCACTCAATGTAATCATCAAGGTGAATGTAAGAGGGACCACCCTCGAGGTTCACACTTGAGGAGTTGAACGACAGAGCCGTATCGGGAATGGTGAAAGAGGAAATCACCCTAGATGACCATGATCGAATAGCTACACTACAAAATTATCATCAGGAGTGCGTAATGAGGGATCACCCTCGACACTCGATAGTAGCTTTGCAGAGTCGAGCAACAAAAGGGGCATGATGTGATGTAAGGTGTCGGGCTCTGGTCATTGATCACATTGATCGAGTCGTCGATGATGAAGCAGGGGCAACAAGGACAAGTGGGGGTCACTGATGGATCACTAACCAACCTATATTAAGCAGTTTAGGATAAGAAGGTAGGTAACAACAGGAGGTACAAAAGAAGGCTATGCATCAGAATAGGAGCAAACAATAACGGTAGCAAAATCTAATGCAAGCATGAGAGTATAGAATGGGCGATATCGGGATGATCAAAGGGGGGCTTGCCTGGTTGCTCAGACAAGAAGGAGGGTTGTCGTCGACGTAGTCGATCACAGGGGCATCAACAGCAGTCTCGGGGTCTACCGGAGAGAAGAGGGGGAAGAAACAGTAAATACACACAATCATATGCATAACAAGACAATAGGAGGGGCTAGACGTGTTCTAACGCAGTGCTAGGTGGTACTGGCGAAGGGGGAAACATCCGGGAAAGTTTTCTCGGTTCTAAACGTTTGTCAGACAGATGAACCAGAGGGGAAAGTTCGTCGTTTGCTATGCTAGGGACGTGTGGCGAACGAATGGGCCGTGTATTCGGATTCGTCTCGTCGTTCTGAGCAACTTTCATGTATAAAACATTTTCATCCGTGTTACGGTTTAATTTCTATTAATTTTCAATGTTTTATTTATATTCTGCAATTTTTATTAATTCGAAAATAATGAGTAAATGCTAGGTGCACCTAGATCTGTGTACACAGAAGTGTACCAGAGGGTGACATGTGGGTCCAATGGTCCGAGTTGACGAGTCAACATTTGACTGGTCAAAAGGGGGTGGGCACCCCTGTCATAGACTATTTGATTAACTACCTAGTGTAATTAGTTAAAGTAGGTGATTAGCCTATTTAAACGAGATTAAACTAATTAATTAGTTAATATAATTATTATAAATATTTTAAAAACATATATTTTGTTTTTTAATCCTGCTTTTTTTAAAAGGGTAGGGCGTGGGGCCCGCTGGAGTGGCACCAGGCCAGCCCAGCAGGGCGGGTGTTAAAGGGTGTGGGCGCCCGTGCCCGAGGGGCGCTGCGCTTGTGCGCGGGGCGAGGCCACCGACGACGGGGGAGCCTGCCGGGCGGCGCGGCGAGGTCGGTGAGCCGTGGGGGGAGAGGCGCTCCGGCGGAAGCATGGTGGGGGATCCTGGCGCGAGCGGGTAGGGCCAGGGCGCGGCCATGGTCAGCGGTGAGCACGAGCTCACAGAGAGCTTCGGCCATGGCGGGGCGGTCGTCCTACGGCGACGGTGAGTAGGGGAGAAAGGGGAAACGGGAGTGACTCACCCTAGGGAGGTCGGGGGCGCGCTTGGGAGGCCGGTCAGAGAGGAGTCGGGGACGCGAGGGCGGGCGATGGGGAGGCGGGACGACGCGGTGGTCGCGGCGTTGGACGACGCGGAGGAGCGGCGTCGATCCGTCGATGGGGGCTCCGCGGCCTCGTGCTGTTGGGCGGGTCCGGTGAGCGACGGCGCGGCGGAGCTTCCTACCAGGTCGCTGTGGCGAGGGAGAGGGCTGAGGGCATGGCAATGGCGACGATGTAGCCGTGGTGGTGCTCGCGCGCGGATGAGATTGGAAGGGGAGAGGAGAGTGAGCGAGGGAGAGAGGGAAATATCTGCGTGGGGAGGGGGAGGTGACGAGGCCGAGGGGGCTCGGACTTATCCCCTCGACACCGGCGAGCTGGTGCGGATGCGTGCGTCGGCCGTGCCCTCGGTCTGTTGTACAGGAGAGGGAGAAGGCGACCGGGGGAGGCAAGTGCTGGGCCGGCTTGGGTGGGGTTAGGTGGGCCGGCTGCTGGGGTGGGCTAAAGCCCAGTGGGGCAAGTGGGCTTCTCTCTTCTCCTCTTCCCCCTTTTTCTTGCTCTTTTCTTTTTAGAGAAAAATGTTTTTGCAATATTTGAGCTCCAAAAAGGATTCGGTAAAATGTGGGACTTGGCCACATAAATATATTGCAATAGTTGGGACTGCCACAAAAAGATTGTGAGGCTTTTGAAAAAGTTTGCCACTTTTATAAATAGAAAAGGCATTTAATCTATTGCTTTAGCCACGGCCTTAATTGGTTTAGGCCATTTAAACACCTTGCAAAAATGTTGGTTCACCATCAATATTTGTTATGGATTATTTGCCACAAGACGAACATTTTATTTTAGACATTTGAAAACTTTTGTGTTTGACTGGATTTTGAAATTCGAATTTGGACCGGATTCGAACCAACGCGAGTTTAACAACAGTAATCATGTTGATGTGGCATCATTAGCAGGGAATTACTGTAGCTTAATTATCCGGGCATCACAACCATATCTACCTATGGATTGAGTAAGATCCTTCAAGTAAGTTGTCATTGGTACAAGCAATAAAAATTGCTCTCTAAATATGCATGACTTATTAGTGCGGAGAAAATAAGCTTTATACGATCTTGGTATGGAAGCAATAAAAGCGTCAGACTGCATAATAAAGGTCCATATACAAGTGGCAATATAAAGTGACATTCTTTCATACTAAGATTTTGTGTATCCAACCCTAAAAGCGCATGACAACCTCTGCTTCCCTCTGCGAAGTGCCTATATTCTACTTTATGTATTTTACTTTATGCAAGAGTCAAGGTGATATTCACCTTTCCCTTTTTCATTTTTATCCTTTGGCAAGATCCTCGTGTTTGAAAGATCATGATATATATATCCAATTGGGTGTAAGTTAGCATGGACTATTATTGTTGACATCACCTAAATGTGAATACGTTGGAGGCAACACAATAAGCCCCTATCTTTCTCAGTGTCCGGCTGAAACTCCATAACCACAAGTACTGTGTGCGTGTTAGCAATTGTAGAAGACTACATGATAGTTGAGTATGTGGACTTGCTGAAAAGCTCTATTCTTGACTCTTTCTGATGTTATGATAAATTGCAATTGCTTGAATGGCTGAGATTATATTTTGTTAGCTTCCAATGAAGTTTCTGAACCATACTTGACATTGTGAATTGATTGTTACTTGAGCATAAGAAGTCATATGACAAAATATATATGTTGCTGTTATAAGAATGCTCATGATGCCCTCATGTCCGTATTTTATTTTATCGACACCTCTATCTCTAAACACGTGGACATATTTTTCGATTTCGGCTTCCGCTTGAGGACAAGCGAGGTCTAAGCTTGGGGGAGTTGATACGTCCATTTTGCATCATGCTTTTATATCAATATTTATTGCATTATGGGCTGTTATTACACATTATATATCAATACTTATGGCTATTCTCTCTTATTTTATAAGGTTTATCATGAAGAGGGGGAATGCCGGCAGCTGGAATTCTCGCTGGAAAAGGAGCAAATGTTGGAAACCTATTCTGCACTGCTCCAAAAGACCTGAAACTCCACAAAACTTATTTTTGGAATTAATAAGAATTATTGAGCGGAAGAAACACCTCAAGGGGCCGACACCCTGGCCAGGAGGGTGGGGGGCGCGCCCCTGTCTCCTGGGGCCCCTGGTGGCCCTTCGGTGTCCACACTACAAAAAAAAGACACATCCGTGACATTTTGGGCCGAACGAATTTTTTTTTCTGTCATACATATGACACTTCTATGACGATAATTGTGACAAAAAACCCGGTATCATCATAGATGTGGTGGGCTCCTACTTCTATGACAAAAAATCATGACAGAAAATGGGCTTTTCGTCTTGGGTAGGCCGGAGACGCAACTGCATGACATTCTTTGGGCCATCCATGACGGAAAAAACCGTGGTAGAAGCGAGGGGGAGGAAAATTTCGGGGAGTTCCCGGTTACGAATGGAGGTCGGGGGCTGAGCGATTGTCACGACCGGTTTTCCGGGTAATAAATTTCCAGAAAAGACCGTCGTGCTCATCAGCCCCAGGATTACTGTTAGCTGATGAGGCTCCAACTTGATACAGAAATTCCAAGCAGAAAGCAAAATATGTAGTACAAGGCCATTCTGGCCTGTGAGTATAACAAATGGTTTCTAGTGGTTGATGGCGGAAGCGGGTTGTGAAACATCAGTGTCTATGGGACTCCATTTCCCACGGGAACAGCTGACCAGGTTAACTCCTATCTTCGCGAGGCCGCTATCTCCATTACTTAGGTTCCGGGGCTGTCATCGCGTCGCTCCTCTTCGTGCAAGAAAATCTGGCCAAGACAATAGCCAGGGACAAGCCAGTGAGTACTTTGAATGTACTCGCAAGCATTATGAACACAGGTATAATATAACAATGATGTGCTGAAAATATTTTTATGCTCATGATGTCTGTCACAAAGGATAAATAAATCTCTGATGCGTGCAAGCATGTTATTTATAAAATTGCAATAACATATTAGTATTAAAATTTATGAAATAAATAACAAGCAAAGCCACAGTCGGGCGTCTTAGCGACACCACATAAAGGGCTTTAAAAGAAATGCCTCAGTCGGGCGTCTGAGCGACACCACATAAAGGGCTTTAAAAGAAATGCCACAGTCGGGCGTCTGAGCGACACCACACAAAGGGCTTTAAAATAAACAGTCATAGTGAATATCCCGGAGGTAGAACCATCCCAGAGATACTCGATAATAACAATAATATCATGGGTTAGTCAACAATAATAATCATAATTATCACAAGTCACAGGTAGTAGTTCCAGTTCTGGTTAACAGTTTCACCTCCGAAGACCGACACTAAGACCGACACTTGACCCATCCCAGACTGTAATCCTTAACCATGGACACGGCTATTCGAATAGGTTTAATCTCTGCAGAGGGTGTACTTTTTACCCATGAGTAACGGATTTCTTTAGTCCATCGGGACTAATTCCGTCTACGGTCTTTTTGTTGAAAACACACCTAACTTGCACACACCAGCTTATCTCACACGTGTCTGGAATCACCCACGACACTTGTTAAGCAAACTCTAAGTGGGGAGGCTACAACCTCGCGTAGCATGGGATCAAATTTATATCGCGCGCTCTAAGGGGTGGCCTCCCCTCTCGGTCCCAACCGGAAACACCCATGCCCCCGGACCAGGTGGCCTGCCTACCAGCTACAACCGGTATCTTCCACCATGGCCTCTCTGTACGGTGTGTGCTACAAAGAGGTTGACAACTTACTGGACCGTAGTCTACTTGCTGTAGAGACGAGTGGTAGTACGAAACAAGTATGGGGGTTACTGGCACAAGACTCGATCTACGGTCGACTCAGGAGGTTTAAGTATTCCCTGCATGATTAGCATGACGAATATATTTCAACCAACAGAGTCACCGCTCATATCACCTTGCCATGCCATACCAGACATAACCGTCCTGATGGAGACCAGCGACAAACTCATGCCTACCCAAGGCAGAGGTTTTCCCGGGTTCCTGCCGGTATGCATGCAAGACACATGAGGGTGATTATCATCACAAGTGTGTCCATTTCCAACAGCATGGAAATCAATAACATGCACCCATGCATATGATCATATCACATGAAATAACAAGTTTCTCCAAAGTGAGGTGATGTTATGAACGTGTCATCGAACACACAAAAATACTATGCCGGGGTTCAGAATGCTTGCCTTCAATGTGTGGAAAGGCAGGGTGCACTCCAAAACTTGAAACATTTCTCCTCTCTTCAAAAATCCTATTTTAGCAATATAAAAGAATTAACACACAAAATAAAAACAGCACCAAAAGTTGTTCTGAATTTTTTTTAAATAAATCTTAAAATAAACTAGGTGAAATTTGAGAGAGGTAGGAAAAAGAATCATTTCATTTGGAGTTATATTTAAAAAGATATAGTCAGTCAAAGTTTTGGTCAAATTCTGTTTTTTAAAAATATAACAAAAGAAAACGTTTCAGCCACGAATACGCTTTCTAAGAAGGGGTTACGTACTCGCGAGTTTTATGCTTCCACTTACTCCGCGTGGACCGAGCGGGGGTCACTGACAGTGGGTCCTAGGTGGCCCACTAGTCAGGTTTGACTAGTCTTTCTCCCTCTCCTTCCTCTGTCCCGAGCGGAGGCGGAGCTCCGGCGATCGTCGCCGGCGACTGGTGGCTCCTCGCGGGGCCCCAAGGGCGGGGATGGATCCGCCACTCCAGGGCGGTCATCCCGGTGGTCGTCAGGTAGGTGGGGGCGGAGGGAGCTGCCGGCGGCGAGCTTCGCGGCGGAGGAGGCTTCGGTGGCGAAGTGGTTTTGTGGCGGCGATGGCTCCCGAACCAAATTGAGTAGGGGGATCTGTTCACGGGAGGAAGAGAGGACTTCTGGTGAAGAGAGTGGAGAGGGGGAAGCCCTGGTGGCGCCAGAGTGAGCGAGACAGTGGCGGCGGCAGGAGTTGCCAGAGATGAAGAAGGCGGCGTTTCCCTGACGATTGCGGGCTATGGGGGTTCCATGGGGGTAGCTTGAGGTTGCGTGCGTGCTCAGAGGGGCTCGGGGTCCCTTTTATAGCGCGACGAGGTCGGTTTCGTGGCGGTGGATAAGGCGGCCGGCGAACCGCCATTCTGTAGCTGCAGGGGAACGTGGCGGCGAGGAGAGCTAGGCGAGACCCTTGTGGACGAGCTTGAGCTGTTCAAGGGGCCAGGTGGCGAGCCGGGGTGGCTTGGGCGGCGCTGAACGGCGCAGGGTTGTCGGCCGACGCCGGCGTGCCGCCAAAAGTGCTCTGGCGGTGGCGCTGTAGGGCGCCAGGGGCGGGCTGTCGTGTTGTGGCGAGGCGGGGAGTGCGTGGCGAGGTTCTGCAGTGTGGGCCAAGACAGGGGCGCGACGCGGCGGCTCGTGTGCGCGGCTGCAATTTGCGCGCTCTGGGCGTGCCCAGCGCACGCACACCAGATGCTCGGCGAAATGCCATGGCACTCCAGAGCGCTTGGTTGAAGCTGGGAGTTAGCAGGTCTAGGCTATGGCTTGCAAGGAGATCAATGGACAAGCTTAAGGGGTCAGAGGATCAGGTTCACACTGCTAACTAAAATCCATGCCAAATCTGACCATGCACTCCAGGTGTTTGACAAAATGCCACAGGCACTTAGGCAAGTCTTGGAGTGGTCAAAAACTCCAGATCAGTGTCTTCTTAGATGCAAGAGAGAGTGGTGAGGTTATTTGGACAAAAGGGGAAACTTGCTAGTGCAAGTTTTGCAAAACTACATTTCTGGACAGGAAATAAATGACATTATTTCATGAACCAAAATTAATCCAATGGGTGCATGCTCCTGGATTTAGGGGTTTGGTAGGGCTGTCTACAAGTAGGAGAAAACACAAGATCTTTGGAGCAAAATTAAATAGGGTTGCAGTAGAAATCACAAGGCTGGACCAGAATGAAAAAGAGGTTGATTGACTCAAAATTTTCAAATAACAACACTAGGTTTTTGCATAATGTTGAATCATATGCTACTACCAATATCCCATAATTTTGGTGGAGGCTAGAAAGAATTATTTAAAAGGGTTGTAGTGAAAAATGCACTCTGGACCAGAGAAGGAAAAATTGATGCATAGCTCAAATTTATTACATAAATAAAAGATATTTTTGTATAAAAGTGATTTAAAAACATCACATGACATCTCCAATTTTTGGTTAGAATTTTAGGTGAATTTATCCAATGGTTATAGTTCAAATATGGCCATATAACCTTGAAAAAACCATTTCCAAGAATGTAAAGATCAAGCAACTTAATTATTTAATTTGTTATATTAAATAAGGGAAAGTTTCTCTTGACAGATTAAATAAGTCCAATGACATATTCGGAAAGTTTTCTCTCTGGGAAAAACTCATCATCACAAGGAAGGAAATGATTTAAAAATAAAAATGGAGCTCAGAAATTCAAAGTTTTAATTCCTGGCAAAAATTTTAATTCATTAAAACAAGGCCAAATTTTTGGGGTGTCACAACACTACCACCCTTAAGAAAAATCTCGTCCTCGAGATTTGTTAAAAGCTATGTTAAGAAAATACTACGCAATAAAGACGTGGCTTTAGTGAGAGGGCAATAAGTGGTGAAAACCACAGTGTGAAAACTGGTGCTGCGTGGAAAAGTCTACGGTTCGGGACAAAAACGTGAGATTTCTACGCTGGATAAAAATTTAGAATAACTTCTAAATTTAAATATACGCTGGTCGTACCCGAGAGCACAATGCTCTCTCTGGCCGACAGGTGGACCCGGGGCCCACTGTCAGTCTCTTCTACTCCCTCTGGCTCTTTCTTATTCCTCTCTCCCGTGCGCTTCCTCCACTGGCGACGCCTAGTGTGTAGGGCATCTAGGCCATACCATGGTAGTGCGCGGCGTGGTAGCTGCCGGTGCAGCGTGCACTCACCTCGCGGGCCAGCGCGCTGTCGGCACTGCTCGCGGATTCGACTCCGAACACCGGCGATCGGCGACGAGCGGCGTTGGTGGACTTCGCCCACCGTACACCGAGCTCGAGCTATAAAATGGCCGGGGTGCCTCTCTCTTCTTCCTCACACCTGGCCTCACTTCTCCTCCTCCTCCCTCCATTACTGCTTACAAAAGCTCGGGTTAGGCCCTAATGGCGGAGGCGATGCCGGACTGGTTTGCGATCCTGATATGCGGAGGGCTGGCGACACTGCTGGGGCTCTCTGTGCTCCTGTGCGCGATGATCCTCGACGATCGTCGCGACGCTGCTGCTCGGGTGTTGGCTCTCCGCGGTGGTGGTGATCATGAGCAGTAGATGGGGTGTGCCGGGTGCTAACTGTTGTTAGGGGGTGATTAGCTGGATGTAACACCGTTGCAAAGTTTTGCAAACAGTGTATGTGTTCGAATGGTAATGGTTGTGAGTCTGCTACCTGGTGCTGTGTGAAGTTAATACATCCACGCCGTGAGAAAGTGTAGATGTAGCAACTCAGGGAAAAGAAATCTCATTCCAGAATTTCGCGAGGAAAACAAATAATTTAAAGGAGTATAAACCACAACAAAAACTACATACATTTGTAGAAGCCAAAAATTTGACTCGTCGTACTAACTCAGGATATCACGCATAGGTCACACACATAAATAAATGTTGCAAATAATGAACACTGCAGCGACGTCTAAAATGGAAACAGTAACTGGATGGGGTCCTGATAAAATGTCTCTGGTAAAGGGATACACTCCTCTTCTATCGGAGGAAGTGGATTGACCAGTCGATGTATGCGTCTCTCCGGGTCGGGCCTCAGTGGTCTGCCGATGGCAATTTGAGGATTCAGATCAGTG
Source organism: Triticum dicoccoides (assembly GCF_002162155.2). NCBI lineage: Eukaryota > Viridiplantae > Streptophyta > Magnoliopsida > Poales > Poaceae > Triticum > Triticum dicoccoides. The sequence goes on along the minus strand of NC_041381.1, from coordinate 514,901,522 downwards.
AGATCCTGGAGATAATCCATCACTCGTTGGTTCAAATGCTCTTGAGCGATGATGTACTGGATAAGGTTGGCCAGAACTGGGTCTCTCTGAATACGCCCACCGGGAAAAGACGTTATTTCTCCGGGTGCTGCATGGCTCGGAAAGTAATAATATCCTCGTTCACGGGCATAGGGTACTGCGGATCGAAGACGAGCAATCGCTTCTTTCGCAACAGCTTCTATGGCCAGGTGTGGGGTTGGCACAGATTTCCCCACGAAGGAAACTTCTGTTGGATCTTGGTTGGGGTCTACAGGAGGAATGTGTACTGCTGCCCAATATTCCGAGGTGGATGGGGTGATTCTAGATTTGAACAGCTCGTACTAGGGTGGCTGGGTAGAACCCATGGTACTGCGGGTAAAATCCCACAATATTTTGACAAAGCTACCTGGGGTTGCATCTGGGGTTCTCAGATGAATGCTGGGGCTCGGCATGACAGGAAAAAGTTGTGAGTGTGGTGCACAAGGTGAGGGTTGCTGGGTAAGGTCACAAGGTGGCCTTTATATAGCAATGGAGCCGGATTCGTTTTACCATGGTGAAAGGTAATAAATTTGCCAGCTTAGCTCCAAAGGTCGGGTCAGTGTCAGAGATACACATATCTCATAAAGAGACGTGTTACTGTGGTTGTCGTCGGGTTGGTTTTGGTAGTTGTGCCCGGAAAAATATGCAACTATGCACTGACCAATTATGCAAGGCTACTATTAAAACAGAGGCACAACGACAGGCTGCGTTAATATACACGGTCGCATGATTACAAAGTGAGGATACACTGAGACTCGGTACTACTCGTATGGCTTAGTCTACCTCGTTTATGTCTAAACGGGTGTGCCTGGTGGATGTCGAGGCTTCTCCACGTGTCTCACTGCCGGGATTAGTCGGAGATGGCGGAGGAACTGCAGGGTCGGGGTAGTGATGATGACCATCGCGGGGATTGTTAGCCACAATCCTGTTGGAGTGTGTTCCCAAAAGGCGACGAAGCACTTCTGGGGTCATCAAAGCATCTCGGTTGGTGGCTGGAGCTGATCTCGGGGTCTCGATCGGTTGTCCAAACAGCACGACTGGGTTGTCGGCGTTGGGCTCGTTTTCTTCTCTCACCGGGGCTCGACGAACCAGCTCTCCACGAGCTGCAATTAAATCAATAGTGATTTGATCGCACAGTTCCTCTAGTGCACTTACATAGTGCACCAGGTGCAACAATGCAGGATCTGTCTCGTGATCTCCGTTGGCAACTTGGGGTGGTCTTCCATACCCTTCGCGTCTGTGGTAGTAGTGGAACGAGCGACAGTTAACTCTGGGCGACAAGTGCCTGAGATGAACTATAGCCTCTCGAGCAGCTAGTTGTATGGCTTGTGGCTCAAAGGAAGTTGTTCTTCCGGTGAACCTGTAGGGGCGTTCGGGTGCTAGACCCCTACTGTAGATGTGCACAGTGGCCCAGAATTGGTGGTCCTCACCGCTCATGGGTCCTTGGTACACAACATATTCTGGTGGCTCCTCTAACGCATAGGCACGATGGGTGAGGTTTGCGAGGATGGTCACAAAACCTCCAAGGTTGGTTGCTGTGGTCTCGTTGTGCACTATGGGGCCAGGCATTGTGGCTCGGTTTGGGGTAGCGGCTGTGCTGTGCTGGGTTGAGACTAGCGTGCCCTTTTTATAGGAAAAAGGGGACGGAGTCTTCTTCCGCACGCTTGCGAATGAGACATTTTTGCCATCGGTCACTGGTATGCGATCGACAGGCTAGGCTGATAGGTTGGGCACCGACTGCCAAAAGTGTCGGGATTACTGTGTGGCTATCTTGCACGAGAAGCTTGGCTGGGGTTTGGCTTAGGTCTAGTGGGTTGGTTTGCCTAAGTTTTTCGACCTGGCTAACATAGGATTAGCCAATGGTCAGCCTGGCTCTGATACCAAGTCTGTCACGACCGGTTTTCCGGGTAATAAATTTCCAGAAAAGACCGTCGTGCTCATCAGCCCCAGGATTACTGTTAGCTGATGAGGCTCCAACTTGATACAGAAATTCCAAGCAGAAAGCAAAATATGTAGTACAAGGCCATTCTGGCCTGTGAGTACAACAAATGGTTTCTAGTGGTTGATGGCGGAGGCGGGTTGTGAAACATCAGTGTCTATGGGACTCCATTTCCCACGGGAACAGCTGACCAGGTTAACTCCTATCTTCGCGAGGCCGCTATCTCCATTACTTAGGTTCCGGGGCTGTCATCGCGTCGCTCCTCTTCGTGCAAGAAAATCTGGCCAAGACAATAGCCAGGGACAAGCCAGTGAGTACTTTGAATGTACTCGCAAACATTATGAACACAGGTATAATATAACAATGATGTGCTGAAAATATTTTTATGCTCATGACGTCAGTCACAAAGGATAAATAAATCTCTGATGCGTGCAAGCAAGTTATTTATAAAATTGCAATAACATAGTAGTATTAAAATTTATGAAATAAATAACAAGCAAAGCCACAGTCGGGCGTCTTAGCGACACCACATAAAGGGCTTTAAAAGAAATGCCTCAGTCGGGCGTCTGAGCGACACCACATAAAGGGCTTTAAAAGAAATGCCACAGTCGGGCGTCTGAGCGACACCACATAAAGGGCTTTAAAAGAAATGCCACAGTCGGGCGTCTGAGCGACACCACACAAAGGGCTTTAAAAGAAATGCCACAGTCGGGCATCTGAGCGACACCACA
>NC_041381.1:514882611-514898295 GCF_002162155.2 Triticum dicoccoides | reverse complement strand
AATGCCACAGTCGGGCGTCTGAGCGACACCACATAAAGGGCTTTAAAAGAAATGCCACAATCGGGCGTCTGAGCGACACCACATAAAGGTCTTTAAAAGAAATGCCACAGTCGGGCGTCTGAGCGACACCACATAAAGGGCTTTAAAAGAAATGCCACAGTCGGGCGTCTGAGCGACACCACACAAAGGGCTTTAAAATAAACAATCATAGTGAATATCCCGGAGGTAGAACCATCCCAGAGATACTCGATAATAACAATAATATCACGGGTTAGTCAACAATAATAATAATCATAATTATCACAAGTCACAGGTAGTAGTTCCAGTTCTGGTTAACAGTTTCACCTCCGAAGACCGACACTAAGACCGACACTTGACCCATCCCAGACTATAATCCCTAACCATGGACACGGCTATTCGAATAGGTTTAATCTCTGCAGAGGGTGTACTTTTTACCCACGAGTAACGGATTTCTTTAGTCCATTGGGACTAATTCCGTCTACGGTCTTTTTGTTGAAAACACACCTAACTTGCACACACCAGCTTATCTCACACGTGTCTGGAATCACCCACGACACCTGTTAAGCAAACTCTAAGTGGGGAGGCTACAACCTCGCGTAGCATGGGATCAAATTTATATCGCGCGCTCTAAGGGGTGGCCTCCCCTCTCAGTCCCAACCGGAAACACCCATGCCCCCGGACCAGGTGGCCTGCCTACCAGCTACAACCGGTATCTTCCACCATGGCCTCTTTGTACGGTGTGTGCTAAAAAGAGGTTGACAACTTACTGGACCGTACTCTACTTGCTGTAGAGACAAGTGGTAGTACGAAACAAGTATGGGGGTTACTGGCACAAGACTCGATCTACGGTCGACTCAGGAGGTTTAAGTATTCCCTGCATGATTAGCATGACGAATATATTTCAACCAACAGAGTCACCGCTCATATCACCTTGCCATGCCATACCAGACATAACCGTCCCGACGGAGACCGGCGACAAACTCATGCCTACCCAAGGCAGAGGTTTTCCCAGGTTCCTGCCGGTATGCATGCAAGGCACATGAGGGTGATTATCATCACAAGTGTGCCCATTTCCAACAGCATGGAAATCAATAACATGCACCCATGCATATGATCATATCACATGAAATAACAAGTTTCTCCAAAGTGAGGTGATGTTATGAACGTGTCATCGAACACACAAAAATATTATGCCGGGGTTCAGAATGCTTGCCGTCAGTGTGTGGAAAGGCAGGGTGCACTCCAAAACTTGAAACATTTCTCCTCTCTTCAAAAATCCTATTTTAGCAATATAAAAGAATTAACACACAAAATAAAAACAGCACCAAAAGTTGTTCTGAATTTTTTTTAAATAAATCTTAAAATAAACTAGGTGAAATTTGAGAGAGGTAGGAAAAAGAATCATTTCATTTGGAGTTATATTTAAAAAGATATAGTCAGTCAAAGTTTTGGTCAAATTCTGTTTTTTTTTTAAAATAAAACAAAAGAAAATGTTTCAGCCACGAATACGCTTTCTAAGAAGGGGTTACGTACTCGCGAGTTTTATGCTTCCACTTACTCCGCGTGGACCGAGCGGGGGTCACTGACAGTGGGTCCTAGGTGGCCCACTAGTCAGGTTTGACTAGTCTTTCTCCCTCTCCTTCCTCTGTCCCGAGCGGAGGCGGAGCTCCGGCGATCGTCGCCGGCGACTGGCGGCTCCTCGCGGGGCCCCAAGGGCGGGGATGGATCCGCCACTCCAGGGCGGTCATCTCGGTGGTCGTCAGGTAGGTGGGGCCAGAGGGAGCTGCCGGCAGCGAGCTTCGCGGCGGAGGAGGCTTCGGTGGCGAAGTGGTTTTGTGGCGGCGATGGCTCCCGAACCAAATTGAGTAGGGGGATCTGTTCACGGGAGGAAGAGAGGGCTTCTGGTGAAGAGAGTGGAGAGGGGGAAGCCCTGGTGGTGCCGGAGTGAACGAGACAGTGGCGGTGGCAGGAGTTGCCGGAGATGAAGAAGGCGGCGTTTCCCTGATGATTGCGGGCTATGGGGGTTCCATGGGGGTAGCTTGAGGTTGCGTGCGTGCTCAGAGGGGCTCGGGGTCCCTTTTATAGTGCAACGAGGTCGGTTCCGCGGCGGTGGATAAGGCGGCCGGCGAACCGCCGTTCTGTAGCTGCAGGGGAACATGGCGGCGACGAGAGCTAGGCGACACCCTTGTGGATGAGCTTGAGCTGTTCAAGGGGCCAAGTGGCGAGCCGGGGTGGCTTGGGCGGCGCTGAACGGCGCAGGGCTGTCGGCCGACGCCGGCGTGCCGCCAAAAGTGCTCTGGCGGTGGCGCTGTAGGGCGCCAGGGCGGGCTGTCGTGTTGTGGCGAGGCGGGGAGTGCGTGGCGAGGTTCTGCAGTGTGGGCCAAGACAGGGGCGCGACGCGGCGGCTCTTGTGCGCTGCTGCAATTTGCGCGCTCTGGGCGCGCCCAGCGCACGCACACCAGATGCTCGGCGAAATGCCATGGCACTCCAGAGCGCTTGGTTGGAGCTGGGAGTTAGCAGGTCTAGGCTATGGCTTGCAAGGAGATCAATGGACAAGCTTAAGGGGTCAGAGGATCAGGTTCACACTGCTAACTAAAATCCATGCCAAATCTGACCATGCACTCCAGGTGTTTGACAAAATGCCACAGGCACTTAGGCAAGTCTTGGAGTGGTCAAAAACTCCAGATCAGTGTCTTCTTAGATGCAAGAGAGAGTGGTGAGGTTATTTGGACAAAAGGGGAAACTTGCTAGTGCAAGTTTTGCAAAACTACATTTCTGGACACGAAATAAATGACATTATTTCATGAACCAAAATTAATCAAATAGGTGCATGCTCCTGGATTTAGGGGTTTGGTAGGGCTGTCTACAAGTAGGAGAAAACACAAGATCTTTGGAGCAAAATTAAATAGGGTTGCAGTAGAAATCACAAGGCTGGACCAGAATGAAAAAGAGGTTGATTGACTCAAAATTTTCAAAGAACAGCACTAGGTTTTTGCATAATGTTGAATCATATGCTACTACCAATATCCCATAATTTTGGTGGAGGCTAGAAAGAATTATTTAAAAGGGTTGTAGTGCAAAATGCACTCTGGACCAGAGAAGGAAAAATTGATGCAGAGCTCAAATTTATTACATAAATAAAAGATACTTTTGTATAAAAGTGATTTAAAAACATCACATGACATCTCCAATTTTTGGTTAGAATTTTAGGTGAATTTATCCAATGGTTATAGTTCAAATATGGCCATATAACCTTGAAAAAACCATTTCCAAGAAAGTAAAGATCAAGCAACTTAATTATTTAATTTGTTATATTAAATAAGGGAAAGTTTCTCTTGACAGATTAAATAAGTCCAATGACATATTCGGAAAGTTTTCTCTCCGGGAAAAACTCATCATCACAGGGAAGGAAATGATTTAAAAATAAAAATGGAGCTCAGAAATTCAAAGTTTTAATTCCTGGCAAATTTTTTAATTCATTAAAACAAGGCCAAATTTTTGGGGTGTCACAGCGATGCGCGTTCCTCTCGTACACGTACGCGCGTGTGTGCGAGGCGTTGGCTCTAACTGAACCCGAGCGAGGCGTTGGGCACTAACTGAACCCGAGCGATTGCACTGCAGACTATGCATTACTGAACCCGAGCGATCGATTCCTTCGCTACTGCTACTAACTGAAGCAGATCGATGCTGCCTCTCTGGATGAACAGTGTGCATTGCTGGGGGTGGGTCTGGATGAACAGTGAGCGGTGGGAGTGGATGAACAGGACCCATGGCATTGCCTCTGGATGAACAGGACCGCGATCAATCGAGCCGGTTGGGGCTGGATGAACAGGACCCCCGTGGAGGGCTGGATGAACAAGACGACCCCGTGGAGGGCTGGATGAAAAGTAGATGGTGGAGGGGTGGATGAACAGTAGCCCGTGGATGGTTGGTTGAATAGGAGCCCGTGGAGAGGGGTGGTTGAACAGTAGCCGGTGGAGTAGCGCGCGGTGGAGGCTGGATGAACAGGAGCCCGTAGATGAACAGTCACAGCTGGAGGCTGGAGGAGGTCGACGGTGGATGAATAGTAGCTCGTGGATGCTGGAGGAGGTCGACGGTGGAGATGAACAGTATCCCGTGGATTCTCTTTTTGCGGTACGCCACACCCCTCCCGACGAACAGGACCCCTGTTTCGACCGTAGCGCTCCAACACAAGTCCGTTTCGTTCGTTTTGCGGTACGCCACACCCCTCCCGATCAACTGGACCCTCATTTCGACCGTAGGAGGTTCGTTTCCTCCATTGTGCGGTATGCCACACCCCTCCTGATCAACAGGACCCCTGTTTCGACCATAGGACGTCCGTTTCCTCCGTTTTGCGGTACGCTAGACCCCTCCAGATCAACAGGACCCCGTTCCAAACATAGGAGGTCCTTTTGCTCCGTTCTGCGGTACGCCAGGCCTCGTTTCCATCACCTGTTCCGTCCAAGCCCTCCCGATGAACACGACCATGCATTCCGTTCTGACCCAGCCGGTTGGCTCCCCATGAACACGACGACAACGCTGTTTCTCCGTTCCGACCCAGCCATGTACATGAGCCTTGGCCGTACGTATGCGCGAGTAGGCGTTCGAGACCCCGACCGTATGTACACATACGTGGCCATATTTTCTTTCTTCCACACTGGCCGCTGTACGTACGTGTACATGCTATGTGCGCGCCTCTACAACGACACGTGCGCGCCTCTACTACGACACATGCGTTCCTCTACATCGACCAATATATATGTACGTACACGTTCGCGACCAGAATGACAATGCTACATATGCTTCGACGGAGGTGGGTCCCGACTGTCAGGCACTTCCTTGCGTGCGAAGATGTAGCTGGTGGGTCCCAGCAGTCAGGGGGGCGAATCATTTTTTTTCGGACGCACTTCCTTGCGTGCGAAGATGTAGTTCGTGGGTCCCAGCAGTCAGGGGGGCGAATCGTTTTTTTTTGCCCGGACGCACTTCCTTGTGTGGAAAGATGTAGCTGGTGGGTCCTAGCAGTCAGGGGGGAAACGTTTTTTCATTTAATACGGTCGCCTGTCCGGTGGGTCCCTGCTGTCAGGTGGAGGAATAATTATTTTCCGCGTAATAAGGAGGCACTTCCTTGCTGCGGTCGTGGACCCAGCTGTCAGCCTCTCCATGTACAGTCTACGTCCGATGGAAGTCGTTCCTTGACCACATTGACCACGCCGCGTCGAGAGCACCAGGGCGGTGGAAAACGGCGAGGCTTAGGAAGGGACGACACATAGCCGGGGAAGACGCGGCAGTGGAAGCCCGCGTGGAGAGGAGTACGACGGTTCATCGGTTCGGCTGCGGTGTGAGGCTGCCGTCGCCGTAGAATAACAAGGTGCGTGGGTGAGTAGAGGGATGCCCTGGCCAGCGGTGGGAGTAGTAGGGGGCGCTTAGGCCTGCGCGACAGCACTGCCGGCCACGGGAGGCGGGAGCAGGCGGTCCCGCCGGCGCTGCTTTGGCGGCTGGAGCAAGAAGATCAAAGATTGAAGAAACACGATGGTCGTTGGATTGACATCCAACAGTTACGTCTGCTAGAATCGTTTGTTGACATATATAATAACTAAAAAAAATCTTGCATACGCATCAACTAAACATGCCAACAAGTGAGACGACTCCTTCTTTTTTTTAATAATTTATATATAGCTCATGGCAACTTCTTATGCAATTTATTGCAGTCAGTTTTTTTGGTTGGCCAGGGCCAATTTCGCATATTTCTGTGGGTTCCAAACTATTTTTAATACCGAAATGTCGAGCCATATTTAAAGTACTTTGAAGATATATTTAAATTAGATTAATGCCCAATGAAATAGGAATCTAAAAATGTGAAAAAATTATAAAGTAATTACCAATTTGTCTTCTGTTTTTATATTTACAACCCATTTCATATTACTTTCAAGATTTGCAGGAATCTTGAAAGAGTTGCATCCCATCAGGGCGTAGAAAAATAAGTAGGCCTGGATTGGGTATTCTTCAGAAAAAATAAACTAGGCTCATTTTTACAAAGAAAAAATAGCTGGCTGGTCAAATGGTGAACATTAAATATAAGCCTGGGCTAGATGGGCCACATCCCAGTTCAAACCCTGCTCCATCTCAACAATAACAAAAAAAATTACTGCTCGAGCAGCTACGTCCCAGGTGTCAGCCGATCTTGTGTTGTTCTCTTGTCGATTGACTATATACGCTCACAATGACGTGGGTCCCAGATGTCAGGAAAACACTAGGAGGAAGCATTTTATTTTTCCATACGCTGATGTGGTGGGCCCCTACTGTCATCCTATCCACGTACTTCTGCCGATTCCTGTTGTTTGTTGACCATGTTGACAATGCGAGAGGGCGGCGCCGCGGCGAGTGCACCAAACCGCGCGGAGGACGTCGGCGTTAACGATTTAGGAGACGGTGGGGCAGCGATGCGTGCGCTGAGGCGCAGCCAGCCGTGGGAGGTGGAAGCAGGCGGCCCCGCCGGCGCTGGTTTAGTTTTGGCGGCTGGAGGAAGACAGGACTGAAGAAACACGACAGACTGTAAAAGCAGTAGGAGTACTTAACAACCTTAACTAAAACCAGCAGGGGCACTTAACAACCAAAGCTGAAAGCGGTATGAGTACTTATACAGGTTCAACCGTACAAAGCACGCCTCGAACAGTGCTACTTTACCTACATTTAATCAAGTGTGAGGCCGCCAAGCCCCAGGACCGCCACCCCGCTCATCCACAACCTTCTCAAAGCGGCTTCATCTCGCAATGTGGTCAATAAACAGGATATTCGCTTTAGAGCCATGGAAAAGCATGAACATAATCTTCTGTCCTATTCTCAAAGATGGACGGGCCTTCATTATTTGAGACCACCACTACTAGGGAAAAGCCTAGTAGCAGCATGGGTTTTAGGCCTATCAGTAGCGCGTGATTGTGCACTACTGGTACGGCGCTACAGCTAAAGGTTAGCAGTAGCGTGCCTTAACCCACGCTACTACTATATCGACTTAGTAGTAGCGCTTTCCCAGAGGCACGCTACTAGTAATTAGTAGTAGCGCTTCTCCCTTGCCCGCGCTACTACTATTATTTAGTATTTTATTTCTTTTTTATTTCATGTTGTATTCATACACCTTTACACAAGTTTTCATACAATAGGAATTTAGATTGTTTTTACATCATAATGAGTTATTACATCACGGGGTGAAAGAACCGTGGACTAGTTTCAAGTGGATGTCCATCCACTTGAAACTAATCCGCGGTTCTTTAACCCAATGATATAATAATATCATCATCATCATCATATCATTAACAACATATTATCATAATACATCATTGTCATATAACACCTCCTCAAGATCATCATTTTCATCAATGACATCACATAGCAAATTGGTCACTAGTCGTAATCACAAGTACTCCTCATTATCAACTCTAACACATTACCACATAATAAACATACTGTACCTCATAGGACCTACTACATTCTCTTAGAACCTACTACATTTTCTATGGTAAAATAGCAAAAAACAAGATAGCCCCTGACTCTCCATTATGGAGAATGGAGATTATCCTGTCTCCAATTCTTGCCTTTCGCTGAATGTTACTTCCAAGAACCTCCTTGCGAATGTCCAAACATTTTTTGCATTCTTTGATGAGCATGTTTTCACCGGTTTTAGAAATCCGATATGCACAGGTGAGCTCCCTAGATTTACCTAGCAGTATGTTCAGAACTATAAGGCGACCATTCAGATACATCAGATGAGGCACACAATCCATCAGGAGTTTCTGTCGAAAAACATAGTAATAACTTCGTAGTTAGCAATGGTGTACTAGTTTCAGAAGTATGCATAAGATGCACGGATGTCGTAATAGTAAAAATCTTACCAGGGTATCTCCAGAGAAGTTACTGCGGTTCAACACGTGCACTAGTGGCACATATTCACCATAATTTGGAGGAGTTCGATAATAGTTATTGTAATCCTCAAGAAGAGTACAAAATGCGATCCGATGATTTTTCTCCTTATAAGTTAATTCAGAGACATCAGTGTAGTGGGTTTTGTCAACCATCTTCCGCACAGTCTTTGAAGAATCAAAATAAGATGTCAATGGAAATAAGCTGTCAACTATTTTGAAATAAACAATATAAATTAGTTAATAACTATGTTTGAGAAACTCACATAGCGGTACAATCGAAAGTGTATCGAAAAGGACCCAAATGTCCATATTGTCTTGCTCGATGTCAGGATCACCAAGATCCATGGTGACAATCATACCCCCATAAAAACCATACATTTTGCAAAGGGGGGGAGGAATGGAGGACTTAGCCAAATTTTGAGTCGGGGCGGGTGGTTAATTCAGAAGTAGCTGTAGCGCGTTCCAGAAAGCGCTACTGCTACATTAGCTACAACGCGTTCTAGTATACACGCTACTGCTACTCATTTCTCCTTTTTCCCTTTTTCATTTATTTTTCTTCACATTTTATTTTTTTTCCTTTCACCTTATTCTATTTCTTTCATTTTCAATTACCTTTCTATTTTTGTCCATTTAATTTTATATCGTTTATCAGTAGCATGTTTAGAAGAAAACACGCTGCTACAAAGTAAGTAGCAGTAGCGCTGTTCTATATGGATTGCTACTACTATGTGTAGCCTATCGGCCAAGCCGTGGGAATTATAGTGGTAGCGCTTGTTTCAAGACATGCGCTACTGCTAACTTTTGAGCTATAGCGTGCTTTTCGTGAACGCGCTACTACAAATTAGCAGTAGCGCCCTATTTTAACCGGCGCTACTGCTATATCTCTGTGTATAGGCTTTTCCCTAGTAGTGCACCCGTGAATAAGTATCTTTTCACCTCCAAGGGGAATTGAGTAGGTCGACATAAACAACATGTTGTGACCAAGCGCAAGTCTGACCCGGCCATGGTCAGGCATCTGTATGGGAACAATAGAACTGGGCAGTTCCTGTTTCAAGAAGATCACAGCTGTAAAACTGTGTATAAGCAATAGTTTATGAACAACATATATAGCAGAAAACAACTCGTACCATAAGTTTCTTGACACAGTTGGACCAATGGAACGCCCCACGTGGCCTTCCACCAATGGAACGCCCCACAAGGACCTCAAGACGATCAATAAAGTGTAGGAACTTGTGGATGTCAATCCAATCAACTTCAGTGCCATCAGCAACAGCCGAGTTATTATAGAGTAACAAACGAGCAGACTGCTTAACTCTGAAAAACCTACACGTGCCACCAATTATAAGAAAATATTAGTTAGAAGTAGCATCTTCGTGAAAGATTGGTTGCTACTTCTAAAGTTAAATTGTGATTAGTTAGACATAATAGGTGGATTAAGAAGTAATCGAGGCAACAAGCAAGAACCAGATACAAAACTAACATGGATGAACAATTGGAACGATGTCAGGGTGGAAGATCGCAGTGAAGATGAGACCAGGTTCTGCTATTTCCATCAACATTCGTGCACCAACTTTCAGTCCGTAACACTTGAGAATGTTTATCCAAGTTCGGCCATAAAAAAGCAGCAATCTTCTTGGTTCATGAACCCAACTCGGAACTTATATTCATGGCTTGTCTTCACTGTGACCATTAAACTAGTGTATTCAGTTATGGCAAGGCTGAGCATCTTGAGTACATGTGTTCTGGCAGAGCAAATAATACACTGCAGGAAAAATAATATGAGAACACAACATGTTAAAAAAAACCCACCCTCCCGGATAGAGAAGAGGATTCTAGGAACATACTGTGCGCGTTTCAAAATGGTGTGTTAGGATGATAAGGAACAAGTGTGGCGTCTCGCCGAGGGCGCAGAAACCTGTAGGGTCCTCGCACTTTGGTCACTGCAAATGAGACACACTAGATTCAGTAGGAAGAAAAATGCATCAACGGTGGCGGCTGCCATCCTAGGATTACCTGTGACCAAGGGACTTGGATTTATTGGGGATGGGTGAAGAATTCGTACCTGGTTCTCCATGAGAAACCCCTATGCAATCGCCGAGAGGGGTTTTTCTCTGAACAAGAATACGAGGGAGAAGGAGATTCAGGCCCAGTGAAATATTGCCGCTTCGTCCGTCCAGCTTACTGCTAAAGCCGGAAGGGGGGGGGTTGTGATTTGACGGCTCATTGGGCATTACTAAGGCGCTACGAACGGGGTGTGTCTACTGTGCAGTTGTACACTCTAATTTGTGCATATGGCATGTGTACCCCATTGCCGGTTGCCCCACATATCAGCAAAAGGAAGTAGAAAGATAGGAGTAACTAGTTACACATAAATATATTTTTTGACAGAGAGATACTCCCTCTGTAAAGAAATATACAAATCTTTTATATCACAACTTTATACATAAGAAAAATCAATGGGAATATATATAACATATATCTCTACTCTTATAAAAACAAAGTTGGTGATGATGGTGTGCCTGCCGTCCTGCAATATAAGCCGTCGATTTATATCTGATGGATAGGAAGGAAAAATGGAAATTTTGCAAAAAGATACCCACACCGACTCAACATTTGAAAATAAGGCCTTCCCTCGTTCATCCTTTTCTCCCACAAGATAAACTACTCATACAATGCATCTTGATGTTCCGTGCAACGCATGGGCATCTTGCTAGTAATTATAAAAAACAGAGTTGTTTTTAACACAATATAGACGAGTTGGTGATGATGGTGTGCCTGCCATCCTGCAATATAGGTCGTCCGATTTATATCTGACGGATAGGAAGGATACTATGGCAATTTTGCAAAAAGGTACCCACACACCTCTCGACATTTGCAAATAAGGCCTTCCCTTGTTCTTCCTTTTCTCTCACAAGATAATATACTCATACAAATGCATCTTGATGTTACGTGCAACGCACGGGCATTATGGGAGTTCTGCTTTTTCTATGGGGGTTCAGCTGAGAATATAATACTCAGTTAGGCTCACGGTTCTGGACTTTGGGCCGCAGGCCCACCCTGCATGTTTGGGGGCCCATGTGTTCTACCTCAGTGCTTTCATATTGCAAGCGATCGGTACGGCGCTGGTTTTAGATGATGTCGCAAGGAGAATACACAAAATTAAATAACGCACGACAGCTGTTGGAATGAAATCGAACGACATTTCTTAACCAGCAATCAGAGTTGCAATTCTATCAACGATATACAGTGTGATAAATAATACTGTTGTACTACTTATGCACACAAACACTTGTTTCACCATGCCAGATTATTACATCAAAATCTCCCGGAGGATAGATCAGTTCGGCAGTTGCGTGCTGCTATTGAAGAATTTCAAAGTTGATTCGGACCAGCTCTCCTTGCTGAGAAAGTTCGATTTTGACATCATCCCCTACCGCAAGATATGATTTAGATTTGAACCTTGACCATCCTTTAGCATCAACCATCATGCGACCATCCTTTGTACTTACGATATATTGAGCAGGTTCATTCACACCAAGGCTGCCCATGGTAAGAGAAACTTGGCTGCGGTCGCCCGGAATTGTTGAACGACTCCTTCGTTGCTCTAGGAATTCTCTGTTTGCAAACAAGAAGACATACCCAAACAGTTAGATCAACACAGTGAATCGTGTGAAACAACATGAAAAGAAAAAAGAACGAAGCACTTGGGCGGCCAATGCTTACCAAGAAGGTGGACATGTCGGTTTTCGTAAGGACTTTGGTATATGAAGTGCGAACTGCAGCCCAGTCTGTTGCCGGTGCAACTGCACAGGCCGGAGCAGATGCAAGTGCAAGTGTTGGTGCAGGTACCGAAGCCGCTGCTCCTGCCGGAGATGGTGCTCCTTGTAGAGATGGTGCCGGTGTCGGAGCAGGTGCCGGTGCCGATGCCCCATCCTCCGGTAGATCAGACTGATCCGCTGACGTGGTCGGTGCCCAACCCTCAGCTGGATCAGACTGAGCTGCTGCCGCTGTCAGTGCTAGAGCAACTACCGGTGCTCGATCCGTTGCTGAAGGTGGTACCGATGTGCGAGACGGCGTCGATCGTGTCTGGTCTACTATGATCAACTTTCTAGCTTGACTAGGATCCGTGACCTTGGTCCGGTCTTTTTCTTCATTTCTTCTAAACGCGAGGAGGACTAATTGTGGCATTTTTGTTAAACCAAACTACAGTTCATCATAGGGGTTCAGCTTGTACTCAAACAATAGACTGATCCAATTTTTTCCAGTAATATAAGTGATGGACAGTGCCTTCGTTACTGACACGACATAAGAAGTCAAACCTACAAAAATAGCCATCGTAGAGCAAACCAAACGGTTTATTCTGTGATGAATGACACTCCAAAATTTTTACTTTGGTTTTCAGCAAAAACTTTGTGGTTTTTGAAAAGAGGCCATTTGAAATTTTTCAGAAAAACCTTCCTCTTAAAAAAAAATTTCTTTCCTTTTGCAAGGTTTTTATTCTTGCTTCAAACTTTGGTGTTTGACCTTTTGAAACTTCTTCTCTGTTGGTTCTCTCCCATTTTTTTTTTGGGAGTTTAATCTTTTTCTTTTAAAAAGAAACTCCATGAAATTTGGGATTTTCATATCTTGGAACCACCATGACTTGGCATTTTTGCCCATGTGGTAAAACCCCTCCAAAACCTCCCCTACAACTTGTGAACAACCTATATTCTCTGTCCCAACTAATCCAAACTGGTTTTGGATTTTATTCTAATTATTTTTCCCCTCAATTCAATTCTGAAAATTATTTGGAGCCTGAGGGATTTTCAAAGCAAGTGCCCTATTGCATTTGAGTTTTGACCTCAAACCAATTCTCCTGGATTGTCCTTTGAACCCACAACCCAGAACCATCTTGATCCACTCCTCCCCTTTTCAAATTTTTCAAAATGCAGTCTCTGCAAGTTTGGACCAGATTTGCCAAATTTGGTGAAATTCATATCCCCACTGCTCCAAAAATTCCACCAAAAATCATGCAGCCTACTTGAGCAATGAGAAGCACTCCACCAAAAATCAGCTCAAGGAAAAATCCCTACATGCCTGGATCATTCTGTCGAACACCTTGTGGGCACTGTTACTGTTCAAAGTTCAGTAAATTCAGTTTCAGTGTCATCTTCAGTTCGTCAGTTTCAGTCACGCGGCCACAGTGCCATTGGCACGTTCCTCGCCGCCTCTTCCTCGTGTTCGAAGCTGCACACGCGTGCGTGGAGCCTTCCTGGCGTCGGTAGCGCGCTGGCTCGCCCTCGCCGGCGTCTTCTGCGGCGTCGGGACCTCCCGTGGCGGCCGACAGGAGGCACACCACGGCAGAACGCCGTTCCGCGCCGCCCATCGCTCCCTGGCTCTCCGCGTGGCCTCATGCACGCCAGCGCACGCCCGTAGCACAGCCACCGTGGCCGGCAAGCACGGAACGCGCTCTCCGCCGCCGACGGGCCCGCACCCTCACCGTTCCGTCGAGCTCGCCCTTAACACCCAAACCCCGGCCAGTTTAACACCAAAACGGACCCATTGAACCTCCGTGATGACGCTCGACCCCCTAACCACCCCGACCGAGCACTGCGCCACCGTAATCGCTCGCCGGTGATCCTCGTTCACGGCAACCGCCTCGGACCGCCTATATAAAGGGGTCCCGAGCTCACTCTCGTGCACGCAGCACCCCCACTACTCACCAACACCCCGCCAGGCCACTAGGGGGACCTCGAGGAGGTCTCCTCCCCCAACTCCGGCCGCCTCGCCCCGCCTCGGCCTCCAGCCCGATTCGTTCTGGTGAGGCCATCTCCAGCACTCAAACCCCGTTCGTTACCTTCTCTAGCTGCCAGGAGCATGACCCCCTCTTCAATTTAACCTTTGCAGCCCTCTCCGACGAGCCCCTCGACCACCCGAGCCGCCGTCCGCCGGAGCAAAGCTCGCCGTCGACGTGGTGCTCGCCGACCGACTCCACCACCATCAACTGACGTGGAAGGGTACCCTGAGCACGGAGGTACTCTCCGATCTCTCTGCCTCGCCGTGGATCGCCGCCGGCAACCACCGCGGCTCTCGGGCGCCGGCGAACTCTGCCGCCCCGTTTAAACATTTGAACCTGACAGGTGGGACCCCACCGTCAGCCTCTCTGCTCTCTCTTCGAATCGTTTTCTGGAAGCGCCTTCGGGTAGAATGCGTTTTCTCTTCGGGCTGGCGTAGTCGCTACCGAAGCGTTTTCTGTTTTTATAAACTAGCCCCTGGAGATCTTCTGTTTCATTACAGATAAGTCCCTGGACAACAACCCTTATAACTTTTAATCAGAAAAGTATTTTTGATTGATTCTTTTTCTGTTCTCTTTAAATTTTTGTCTAGTTTTTTATCAGATTTATTTGAAAAATATTTAGTTTACCTTCTGTGCTCCCCTTGGTATTTACGTTAGCGCATATATTTTCTTTAAACGTAGATACCGAAGGAGGTGACGGAGCCGCGAACTTCACCGAGCTAGGCTCCGACTACTCTGAACCAGGCAAGCATGTTTGAACTTTTGATATGATGATTGTCTTGGCATGTTTTGCATTTAGTTAGTTTCATGGCATGCCGGAGAGTATACCGATGAACGTTATTTTATGTGATAATGAGGTAAGTGAGTTCGATGATCCATACGTGGATGAATGTGAATATGAATGGCCATGTGTTGGCATGAGAACGGGTACGATGGCAGTGTTGTAGCATGCCAGTCTTATGCCAGACTATGTGACTTCAGTGTCAAACCATATCGGTCCAGTACCTATCATTTCCTTCCTTGTACTACCACATGTTTTCCGCAAGGAATATGGTTTAGTAAGTTTCAAACCGCTTTCATGGTACACACCAAAGAGGAGAGGCTGTGATGATGGTTCCATGGCCCTGGATTAAAGCCAGTCATCCGGTCAGGGGGCATGGGTGTTTCCGGTTGGGACCGAGAGGGGGGCACCCCTTAGAGCGCGCGTATATAAATTTGATCCCATGCTATTCGAGATTGTGATCTCCCCGTCTCAAAAGTTTTTCTTGGACGATGACTAGGGTGATTCCTAGCATCGAGAGGTAGGATGGGTGTGTACCGGTTAGCTGTGTTTTCTTCTGAAATACCGTAAACGGAACTAGTCCTTCGTGACTACGGAAATCCGTTGACTGTGGGAAAAATTTTGTACAAACTCTGCAGAGTCATATATTCCTCCAAATCATCTCTTCCATGTCAAGTTTCGTTCCTTCTTATCCTAATCAATTGTCAGCTTTGATGACAGAAACTCGGGTGAATCGCATGAGTGCTAAGTCCGGTTAAATGATCACTCCTGTGGATGGACTAACCCGTTTGTTTTCATGAATTGAATGTTTATTATGAGTATTATTTACTTGTGAATAAAAGCCCTTTATGTGATGTCGCTTAGACGTTCGACTGTGGCATTTCTTTTAAAGCCCTTTCTGCGATGTCGCTCAGACGTCCGCTTGTGGCATTTCTTTTAAAGCCCTTTTTGTGATGTCGCTCAGACGTCCGACTGTGGCATTTCTTTTAAAGCCCTTTTTGCGATGTCGCTCAGACGTCCGACTGTGGCATTTCTTTTAAAGCCCTTTCTGCGATGTCGCTCAGACGTCCGACTGTGGCATTTCTTTTAAAGCCCTTTCTGCAATGTCGCTCAGACGTCTGACCGTGGCATTTCTTTTAAAAGCCCTTTATGTGGTGTCGCTAAGATGCCCGACTGTGGCATCATTTCCT
>NC_041381.1:514862156-514882325 GCF_002162155.2 Triticum dicoccoides | reverse complement strand
TTCTGCGATGTCGCTCAGACGTCCGACTATGGCATTTCTTTTAAAGCCCTTTCTGCGATGTCGCTCAGACGTCCGACTGTGGTATTTCTTTTAAAGCCCTTTCTGCGATGTCGCTCAGACGTCCGACTGTGGCATTTCTTTTAAAGCCCTTTCTGCAATGTCGCTCAGACGTCTGACCGTGGCATTTCTTTTAAAAGCCCTTTATGTGGTGTCGCTAAGATGCCCGACTGTGGCATCATTTCCTTATTTTTATTTGTTCACCTTTCGAGGCGTCGCTTCAGACACCCGATCGGTCCTTATTTATGTCCTGTGGAATTTCAGGCGGACTACCGCCGTTTTCCCTTTTTACTTACCCGTTATGCCAATTTTATTTATTGTGCATTAAGGAATTAATCATGTTGCATCCATGCATGCATTTGTTATATCTTACGTCCGAACTGTCTTGCGAGTACTTTCAAAGTACTCACTAGCTTGTTGATTTGGCCAGATGCTGACGAAGGCGATCTCATGGATGAAGAATTCGATAGCGAGTCCGACACTTAGAGGACTCCCAGTCAGTCTCGTGCGACCCTGGATTTGGCCACTGTTTTATATCCGCTTCCGCTACCAAATAAATTCATCGAGCCTCACCCCGACGTTCGATGAAATGATATTCTTAGAGTCTTGTATTTCCTTCCCCGCTGTGCTTTTCCACCACCAACCTATCCGTGAGTCAGTAGTATGTCTCCACACCACTGTGTCCTGTCCGCCATTATGTATGATTATTGGCGTGCTTGTAATGATTTGGTTGAGCAGCCGCAGTTCAACCCTGTAATATATTTTATGCTACTGGCTTATTGTATCAAGAAATTGTCTACCAGTGAGGAGGATTTCTCTCATACTGGACTCAAAAGACTGGTTTATCAATAAATATTTTTATTGGAAAACCGGTCGTGACAAGCTTGGTACCAGAGCCAGGCTGACTGTAGGAAGCCACTAGGTGCGATCGCTAATTGGTTATTAGCCAGATAGAGCTAATTTATATTTTTGCAATGGTAGTCATTTTCTGTCAGTCAGCATAAATTTATGATCTGACCATGCAGAATTTTTGCCTACTTTTGTAGATGGCCGGTAATAGCTGCGAGTCTCAGACCTTCGCCAACGTGCCCGATGGGTTCGTCAAGCTTCTTTCTTTCATCGTTCAGGTCGCGATGGGGCCATCCGTGCGCCCAGTCTTCACACTCTGCCAGCACCGAGTCAACGACAGTCTAACCATGCACCAGGCCGCGGTGCAGTTCAAGGGAGGGCGTGGTGAGTTACGCCGCTTCCGGTTCGTGGGAAGAGCCATGCCTACGGAGAGGCATGCTATGCAGATGGCAGCCCGCGAGGCGATAGCTCGTCTCAGGGATGTCCTTCCCGTGATGAAGACTCGTCGTTACCGTTATCTTCCGTGCCATGTGCCTTACACCTGTCACTACGCATACTCCTGCCCTAGAGGAGAACGAGATGAGGCTTTTGAGATGCTCATTGAGTATCTCCGGGCCCTGGAGGCAGCCTTCGACAACCTGGTGGACGACTTCGTAGCTACCCGCATGGACTCAGTCCATGGCTGTGCTGCCAACAGGAGGGAGCTCCTACCCATCGCTCCGCCACCGACTTTTTTCTCGTCATCAGCATCTTTTACGCCTACTCGTCGCCTGCCTTCTACCGAAGAATTTAACCAAGTCATTGCACCCACTCCAGCACGCACTACACCAACCTTCGCGCCCACTCCTGTACGTGTTGCTCCGCCCCTGGCAACCGCTCCGCCCACTCTGCGCAACACTACACGTATGGAGCCCATTAGCGAGGAGGAAGTCGAGTCCCCAACCTCGCTACGCCTCGCCCTCGGCAGGGCAAGGGAGATCGTCAACATCTCTGCCTGAGTACGCTTAGCTGCCATGTATTGTACCACTTGTAAGATATGTGCATAGGCTGTGAGAAGTAGCCTGTTTGCGCATCATGTAGCATCTGGAGAAGTGCACTAGCCTTAATAACATGTCAGGATTATGTACGCATATCCTGAGTGATGTATTGTATAATTACCGCCCGCGTGTAAGATATGTAATGAGCAGTCCTTCTCCGTGCGCAAGTCGATTTGTTTTTCTTAAGTAAGCTTGGGTATTTAATAATATCTGCCAGCTTTATGCATTTTATGGATTTGTTTTTGCGACTCTTTCCGCTTTTCTTATGGGTTTTACAAAATATATCCCCAGAGTGAAAAATGTCTCGTCCTTGGACTCGCTCCATGCCATTTCCATCAGAGGAAAATTATGATGCACAACCCAGCAACGAGTTCACTCAGGGACAGTCAAGCCAACCGGGCAATGAATCGGCACTTTCACAAATGTGCCGCCTTTATGAACAGAGTCAGCAACAACATCGTGAGATGATGAACCAAGTCATCAACATGGGGAGTCATCATGGACAGTATCTGCAACATTCCAAGTTATCTGAGCTACAGAAGACACGTCCTCAAACATTTTCTCACACTGACAAGCCTCTTGAAGCCGAGGACTGGCTTCGAGATATGGAGAGGAAATTAATTATTGCAAAATGTTCAGACCCCGAGAAGGTATTATATGCTCCACACTATCTCACAGGAGCAGCCGCATCGTGGTGGGAGAATTTTCTGCACATGCATCCCAACGAAAATGACATAACCTGGGATGATTTCAAGGAAGGTTTCTGTGGTGCACATATTCCTAAGAGTATTATGAAAATCAAGAAGAGGGAATTCGATGACCTCAAACAAAGGAACATGACAGTGTCAGATTACAACAGTCAATTTACTCTATTGTCCCGCTACGCCAATGAAGAGCGTATGACTGAAATCAAGAAGATGGAGAAATTCCTTGACGGTCTGGCACCTGCACTTAAATGCCAACTGGTCGTGCACACTTTTCCTGATTTTAAAACGCTGGTGGACAAGGCCAATACTCTGGAAAATGAGAGACGCAGTCTGGAAGATATCCGCAAGCGAAAAAGGGACCAGACTAATCACACTCGCAATCACCGAAGCAAGATAGATTTTAAAAAGGGTGGGACCCCCAAATTCTCATCCAATGTCTCACGCCCAATCAAGAATTTTCATGCAAGGGACAAGGAATTCACCTATCGCCCCGGCGTTACTTGTTACGCTTGTGGAGAAGAAGGGCATTATGCCAAACAGTGCCCCAAGCCAAGGAACTCAACCCCAAAGCCGAACAACGGCGGCAATAATTCAGCGCCCAAACGAAACAATTTCAATCCCAACAATAACCATAGGAAGGGTCATCTGAACCACGTAACCAAAGAGGAGGCACAAAATGCTTCGGATATCATACTCGGTACGTTTCCTGTCAACACAATACCTGCAATGGTTTTGTTTGATTCTGGAGCTTCTCACTCTTTCATCTCGAAAAGTTTTGCTTTGCAAAATAATTTTTCGATGCTTCCTTTGGAGAAATCCATAATAATCAAGTCCCCCGGGATTCAGCAAGTTTCTCAGAATTACTGTCAGAATGTGGTCATTGAGTTTGAAGGATTGGAGTTTTACGCAAATCTTATTATATTGGAAAATAAAGGACTGGATGTCATCCTAGGGATGGATTGGCTAACCACCAATAAAGGTTTTATAGACTGTTTCAACAGGACCGTGATTCTCACACACCACCAAGGGAAGACAATAAGAGTATCAGCCAAGGAAGGAAAAAGACCCCGGCAACCGAGATTAAATAAGGTGGACGTTTCTGAGCTAAGCAAGGTTCCAGTAGTGTGTGAATTTCCAGATGTATTCCCTGAAGAGCTGCCAGGCATGCCACCAGACCGAGAAATAGAATTCCGCATTGAGCTAGCACCAGGAACCACCCCCATATACAAGAAACCATACAGAATGGCACCATCCGAGTTGATCGAATTGAAGAAGCAAATAAAGGAATTACTGGATAAAGGATACATTCGGGCCAGCTCCTCACCTTGGGGATCACCAATTTTATTTGCCAAAAAGAAGGATGGAACGCTGAGATTGTGTATCGACTATCGAGCACTTAACATGGTCACAGTCAAAAACAAATACCCGATGCCAAGGATAAACGATTTGTTTGATCAACTTGCTCAGGCCAAGGTATTCTCAAAAATTGACTTAAGGTCAGGATACCATCAATTGAAGGTACGAACAGAAGATATCCCCAAAACAGCCTTCACCTCCAGATATGGACTGTACGAGTTCACAGTGATGCCATTTGGATTAACTAACGCCCCGGCATATTTTGTTCACCTCATGAACAAAGTATTTATGAAGTTTATGGACAAATTCGTCGTAGTATTCATCGACGATATTCTGGTATACTCCAAAACACCAGAAGAGCATGCAGAACATCTCAGGATTGTACTAGGAGAGCTAAGGAAACACCAATTGTATGCCAAGTTCAGCAAGTGCAAATTTTGGCTAAGACAAGTAGGTTTTCTAGGCCACGTGCTGACTCAAGACGGTATAGCAGTGGACCCAGAGAAAGTCAAGGCCGTACTTGACTGGAAGTCACCAGCCAGCGTAACGGACATACGAAGTTTCTTGGGAATGGCAGGATATTACCGCAAATTTATTGAAGGATTTTCCACCATATCCAAGCCTATGACACAGTTACTCAAGAAAGATAAGAAGTTTGAATGGACAGAAGCCTGCGAGAAAAGTTTCCAAGAGCTAAAGCGGAAATTAACAACAACACCAGTACTAATTGTACCCGATATACACAAGAATTTTGAAGTATTTTGTGACGCATCCAGAAAGGGTCTCGGATGCGTGTTGATGCAAGAAGGCAAGGTTGTCGCCTACGCTTCAAGGCAACTTCGCAAACACGAGGAAAATTATCCCACTCATGATTTAGAAATGGCAGCAGTTATTCATGCACTCAAGGAATGGAGGCATTTTCTACTTGGCAATCGATGTGAGATATATACGGATCACAAAAGCCTCAAATACATTTTTACGCAGCCAGAACTAAATTTACGGCAACGCCGCTGGTTAGAATTGGTAAAGGATTACGATGTTGGTATCCATTACCATCCAGGGAAAGCAAACGTAGTGGCCGATGCCCTGAGTCGGAACCCCAGCTCCGACGGGAACTATCTGCACAGCTTGAGGCCCGAATTCCATCAAGAATTTGTCAAGCTCAACTTGATAATGGTAGCAGAAGGCACCATATCAAACTTGGAAATACAACCACACCTTGTGGATAAAATTAAAGAGGCTCAGTCCGGTCACCCCAGCATTGAAGGAATTAAAAGGAAGTTGAGTATGGGCAAGGCCTCGGAATTCGTCATAGACAATGAAGGAATATTATGGTACGGAGAAAGGCTATGCGTGCCAAACATAGAAGACCTTAAACAGCAAGTTTTAACTGAAGCCCACACCACTCCATATTCGATCCACCCTGGAGGAACCAAAATGTATAAGGATATTCAGGAAAGATTTTGGTGGCACGGTATGAAGAGGGACATAGCCGCTTTCATTGCATGTTGCGACTCATGTCAACGCATAAAAGCTGAACATTAGAGACCAGCCGGACTACTGCAACCTAACAAAATACCTGAGTGGAAATGGGATGAAATAGGGATGGATTTTATTGTCGGATTACCTCGGTCACGACACGGGAATGATGCCATATGGGTCATCACTGACAGGTTGACCAAAGTAGCACACTTTATTCCAGTGAAGACAACCTACACCACTCAGAGGCTTGCCAGGATTTATCTTTCCCGCATAGTCTGTATGCACGGTGTCCCGAAGACTATAATTTCCGACAGAGGCACTCAGTTCGTCTCAAGATTTTGGGAGCAATTACAACAGGCTCTGGGAACCCAACTAGCCTTCAGTACCGCATACCATCCACAGACTAATGGACAAACAGAACGCGTAAACTAGGTTTTAGAAGCCATGCTGAGAGCATGTGTCCTCACCTATGGAACCAGTTGGGAGGACAGCCTGCCATATGCCGAGTTCGCATACAACAACAGTTACCAGGCCAGCCTGCAAATGGCTCCTTTCGAAGCCCTATACGGAAGGAGATGTCGTACCCCGCTAAATTGGTCAGAGACCGGAGACAACCGCATCTTTGGACCAGATATGCTCAGAGAAGCCGAGGAAAAGGTCAAGCTAATCAGGGACCGACTTAAGACCGCTCAAAGTCGACCGAAAAGTTATTATGATCAGAAACATCGTGGGGTCAGTTTCGAACCCGGTGAATTCGTATACTTGAGAGTTTCCCCGATGAGAGGATCGCAACGGTTTAAGATTAAAGGAAAATTAGCACCAAGATTCATTGGACCATTTTGCATAGTGGCACGAAGAGGCACTGTAGCCTACCAGCTAGACTTACCCGAAGACTTGTCCGACATTCACGACGTGTTCCACGTCTCTCAATTAAGGAAGTGCGTGAGCAACCCAGAGAAACAAGTATCTCATGAGAACATTGACATACATCCAGACCTCACTTATCGAGAACGTCCCATAAGAATATTAGAGGAGTCTGAAAGGAGAACCCGACAGAAAACCATCAAGTTTTTCAAAGTCCAGTGGAGCAATCACACCGACAGTGAAGCAACTTGGGAAAGCGAGGATTTTCTTCGGACAGAGCATCCACACTTATTTAAGGATCAGCTGAAATCTTGGGGACAAGATTTTTCCTAAGGGGGTAGGTGTTGTGACACTCCAAAATTTTTACTTTGGTTTTCAGCAAAAACTTTGTGGTTTTTGAAAAGAGGCCATTTGAAATTTTTCAGAAAAACCTTCCTCTTAAAAAAAAACTTTCTTTCCTTTGGCAAGGTTTTTATTCTTGCTTCAAACTTTGGTGTTTGACCTTTTGAAACTTCTTCTCTGTTGGTTCTCTCCCAAATTTTTTTTGGGAGTTTAATCTTTTTCTTTTAAAAAGAAACTCCATGAAATTTGGGATTTTCATATCTTGGAACCACCATGACTTGGCATTTTTGCCCATGTGGTAAAACCCCTCCAAAACCTCCCCTACAACTTGTGATCAACCTATATTCTCTGTCCCAACTAATCCAAACTGGTTTTGGATTTTATTCTAATTATTTTTCCCCTCAATTCAATTCTGAAAATTATTTGGAGCCTGAGGGATTTTCAAAGCAAGTGCCCTATTGCATTTGAGTTTTGACCTCAAACCAATTCTCCTGGATTGTCCTTTGAACCCACAAGCCAGAACCATCTTGATCCACTCCTCCCCTTTTCAAATTTTTCAAAATGCAGTCTCTGCAAGTTTGGACCAGATTTGCCAAATTTGGTGAAATTCATATCCCCACTGCTCCAAAAATTCCACCAAAAATCATGCAGCCTACTTGAGCAATGAGAAGCCACTCCACCAAAAATCAGCTCAAGGAAAAATCCCTACATGCCTGGATCATTCTGTCGAACACCTTGTGGGCACTGTTACTGTTCAAAGTTCAGTAAATTCAGCTTCAGTGTCATCTTCAGTTCGTCAGTTTCAGTCACGTGGCCACAGTGCCCTTGGCACGTTCCTCGCCGCCTCTTCCTCTTGTCCGAAGCTGCACACGCGTGCGTGGAGCCTTCCTGGCGTCGGTAGCGCGCTGGCTCGCCCTCGCCGGCGTCTTCTGCGGCGTCGGGACCTCCCGTGGCGGCCGACAGGAGGCACACCACGGCAGAACGCCGTTCCGCGCCGCCCATCGCTCCCTGGCTCTCCGCGTGGCCTCATGCACGCCAGCGCACGCCCGTAGCACAGCCACCATGGCCGGCAAGCACGGAACGCGCTCTCCGCCGCCGACGGGCCCGCACCCTCACCGTTCCGTCGAGCTCGCCCTTAACACCCAAACCCCGGCCAGTTTAACACCAAAACGGACCCATTGAACCTCCGTGATGACGCTCGACCCCCTAACCACCCCGACCGAGCACTGCGCCACCGTAATCGCTCGCCGGTGATCCTCGTTCACGGCAACCGCCTCGGACCGCCTATATAAAGGGGTCCCGAGCTCACTCTCGTGCACGCAGCACCCCCACTACTCACCAACACCCCGCCAGGCCACTAGGGGGACCTCGAGGAGGTCTCCTCCCCCAGCTCCGGCCGCCTCGCCCCGCCTCGGCCTCCAGCCCGATTCGTTCTGGTGAGGCCATCTCCGGCACTCAAACCCCGTTCGTTACATTCTCTAGCTGCCAGGAGCATGACCCCCTCTTCAATTTAACCTTTGTAGCCCTCTCCGACGAGCCCCTCGACCACGCGAGCCGCCGTCCGCCGGAGCAAAGCTCGCCGTCGACGTGGTGCTCGCCGACCGACTCCACCACCATCGACTGACGCGGAAGGGTACCCTGAGCACGGAGGTACTCTCCGATCTCTCTGCCTCGCCGTGGATCGCCGCCGGCGACCACCGCGGCTCTCGGGCGCCGGCGAACTCTGCCGCCCCGTTTAAACATTTGAACCTGACAGGTGGGACCCCACCGTCAGCCTCTCTGCTCTCTCTTCGAATCGTTTTCTGGAAGCGCCTTCGGGCAGAATGCGTTTTCTCTTCGGGCTGGCGTAGTCGCTACCGAAGCGTTTTCTGTTTTTATAAACTAGCCCCTGGAGATCTTCTGTTTCATTACAGATAAGTCCCTGGACAAAAACCATTATAACTTTTAATCACAAAAGTATTTTTGATTGATTCTTTTTTTGTTCTCTTTAAATTTTTGTCTAGTTGTTTATCAGATTTATTTGAAAAATATTTGGTTTACCTTCTGTGCTCCCCTTGGTATTTACGTTAGCGCATATATTTTCTTTAAACGTAGATACCGAAGGAGGTGACGGAGCCGCGAACTTCACCGAGCTAGGCTCCGACTACTCTGAACCAGGCAAGCATGTTTGAACTTTTGATATGATGAGTGTCTTGGCATGTTTTGCATTTAGTTAGTTTCATGGCATGCCGGAGAGTATACCGATGAACGTTATTTTATGTGATAATGAGGTAAGTGAGTTCGATGATCCATACGTGGATGAATGTGAATATGAATGGCCATGTGTTGGCATGAGAACGGGTACGATGGCAGTGTTGTAGCATGCCAGTCTTACGCCAGACTATGTGACTCCAGTGTCAAACCATATCGGTCCAGTACCTATCATTTCCTTCCTTGTACTACCACATGTTTTCCGCAAGGAATATGGTTTAGTAAGTTTCAAACCGCTTTCATGGTACACACCAAAGAGGAGAGGCCGTGATGATGGTTCCATGGCCCTGGATTAAAGCCAGTCATCCGGTCAGGGGGCATGGGTGTTTCCGGTTGGGACCGAGAGGGGGGCACCCCTTAGAGCGCGCGTATATAAATTTGATCCCATGCTATTCGAGATTGTGATCTCCCCGTCTCAAAAGTTTTTCTTGGACGATGACTAGGGTGATTCCTAGCATCGAGAGGTAGGATGGGTGTGTACCGGTTAGCTGTGTTTTCTTCTGAAATACCGTAAATGGAACTAGTCCTTCGTGACTACGGAAATCCGTTGACTGTGGGAAAAAATTTGTACAAACTCTGCAGAGTCATATATTGCTCCAAATCATCTCTTCCATGTCAAGTTTCGTTCCTTCTTATCCTAATCAATTGTCAGCTTTGATGACAGAAACTCCGGTGAATCACATGAGTGCTAAGTCCGGTTAAATGATCACTCCTGTGGATGGACTAACCCATTTGTTTTCATGAATTGAATGTTTATTATGAGTATTATTTACTTGTGAATAAAATCCCTTTATGTGATGTCGCTCAGACGTCCGACTGTGGCATTTCTTTTAAAGCCCTTTCTGCGATGTCGCTCAGACGTCCGCCTGTGGCATTTCTTTTAAAGCCCTTTTTGTGATGTCGCTCACACGTCCGACTGTGGCATTTCTTTTAAAGCCCTTTCTGTGATGTCGCTCAGACGTCCGACTGTGGTATTTCTTTTAAAGCCCTTTCTGCGATGTCGCTCAGACGTCCGACTGTGGCATTTCTTTTAAAGCCCTTTCTGCAATGTCGCTCAGACGTCCGACCGTGGCATTTCTTTTAAAAGCCCTTTATGTGGTGTCGCTAAGATGCCCGACTGTGGCATCATTTCCTTATTTTTATTTGTTCACCTTTCGAGGCGTCGCTTCAGACACCCGATCGGTCCTTATTTATGTCCTGTGGAATTTCAGGCGGACTACCGCCGTTTTCCCTTTTTACTTACCCGTTATGCCAATTTTATTTATTGTGCATTAAGGAATTAATCATGTTGCATCCATGCATGCATTTGTTATATCTTACGTCCGAACTGTCTTGCGAGTACTTTCAAAGTACTCACTAGCTTGTTGATTTGGCCAGATGCTGACGAAGGCGATCTCATGGATGAAGAATTCGATAGCGAGTCCGACACTTAGAGGAGTCCCAGTCAGTCTCGTGCGACCCTGGATTTGGCCACTGTTTTATATCCGCTTCCGCTACCAAATAAATTCATCGAGCCTCACCCCGACGTTCGATGAAATGATATTCTTAGAGTCTTGTATTTCCTTCCCCGCTGTGCTTTTCCACCACCAACCTATCCGTGAGTCAGTAGTATGTCTCCACGCCACTGTGTCCTGTCCGCCATTATGTATGATTATTGGCGTGCTTGTAATGATTTGGTTGAGCAGCCGCAGTTCAACCCTGTAATATATTTTATGCTACTGGCTTATTGTATCAAGAAATTGTCTACCAGTGAGGAGGATTTCTCTCATACTGGACTCAAAAGACTGGTTTATCAATAAATATTTTTATTGGAAAACCGGTCGTGACAGTCGTGACAAATCGTATGGACCGAACATCCATGGGATTGGTAATCCTGGTGGGTGCGATAAACCTTGCAATGCATACAAATATTGGAGTGTAACCATAATTGATAAACCATCCTCACAAAAAAGATGATCTGGATATTTCAAAATATACATACTGAATTGAGTGGACAGACATTAACATAGAACGTTCTCAGGACTGACCACACACCAAAAGCGGCAGTACTAATAAACAATACAGGGTTCACAAACATAAATCAAGTACTGAATAATAGTACTTACTACAGACAAGCAAAGTTGCACTAATTAAACTCTGCAGACTATTTCTTGCCCCCGACCTACGAGATGAACCCCGCATAACTGACTAGGCCATGGACTTCGTGAGAGATGTCTACATGCACCATCACCATCTTGTCAACCTTGGAGAACCTAACAGAGTGTTCTTTCCACTCATAAAGATGATGATGAAGACATGCCGCATCAGATTTGTTGGGAAGCTTTACAAGGACCACACCCTTCGTAATCAAAGGCACAGCCAATAAATTGTTGTGGTCAAGTACAGCCTCGAGAACACGCCTAACAACAATGCTACAGGAAAACACTAGCAGCTGGATAGTTTAGTAGGAGAACTCATCCCCAGGTCTTCCAGTTCACACCGCATGACTTTGAGAACTTCATCTCCACCGCGGACCTGGTTCTAATTCAAATAGAAACCATATTTTATTACTACCTCCGTTCAGAAATATAAGATGATTTTCGATATTATACTCCATATATGACTACATATACGCACAGAAATGAGGGAACCAAGACACTAGAACATGTCTTCAAAGGCATGAGAGCAGAGGGATTACATGCAATATCCATAACACAAGTTAGTGAGGCAAATATACCCTCTTCAAAGGTAGCATTGATGTTCATAAAGTACTCCCTCCATCCCAAAATTCTTGTCTTAGATTTGTCTAGATACGGATGTATCAAGTCACATTTTAGTATTAGATACATCTGTATCTAGACAAATCTAAGACAAGAAATTTGGAACAGAGGGAGTAGTTGAAAGTATTCTATAAGAAATCAGTGTCAACCTCTCGCATGTTTTGGTCAAAAGAGGAATTTAGAACCGTCATTTGGCACACTAAAATCACATGCAAGATCACCCAGAAAGTTGTACTACCAGTACTAGTACTGCATGTTAGATGAAAAAACACGATCAAGATTGAGAAAAAGATTGCCAACAAGAGACATTACCTGGACTTGCTTAATGAGGGATCCCGGAGGAGGGGGCTTGGACAGGGCGGGGTGCTTGCGCTTCTTCGTACCATGAGCCTCGACAGTTTTGGCTAGAGCCATAGACATCACGTCTGCCGGTGCTCCAACGTCCATCCAAGAGAGGAAGCTGAGAGAGAAGAGTGAAAGGAGGAACGAGATGAGGGAAAAGCAAAGCGAGTGGGGGTTTTATTCAAGAGAGGAAGCTGAGAGAGAAGAGTGAAATGATGGTTGCTTCATCCGTCCAACTTACTGCTGGAAAGGAGGGGGTTTTGTAATTTGACGGCTCATTGGGCATTACTGTGGCGCTTCGATCGGGGTTGTCCACCATCACTCTACTATGGAGTAATTTAGTGCATGGCTGGTGGACCCAGGCGTTTCCACTCTTACGACGAAGGAGTGCGAAACATGGCAGCCACTTGAACATACACAGTGCTCCTACTACTAGGCATGTGCAATGGTTTATACGTCAGTACTAGACAATCTTGTTGCTAGTGTAGTAAGATATGACAATAACAAATGATGTTGTGCGCATGTCAACTACTCCTATATGTAACATAGAACCGCTTTTTCGACTGCCCGGTCGAGAATGAACGGTGTGATCAATGTTAACAGAAGTAGGTCTATAGTGCACGAAGAGTACGGTGCTATAGTACTCCACGAAACATGAGCCATATGAAGCACGAATAGAGTTAGGCAGGGTGTAGGAAGGGGAATTCTGTCTGAAGGGTGCACGGGATGGGAGCAAAAGTTCCCTTCTCGACCCATGATACGTTTCCAACGTATCTACTTTTCCAAACACTTCTGCCCTTGTTTTGGACTCTAACTTGCATGATTTGAATGAAACTAACCCGGACTGACGCTGTTTTCAGCAGAACTGCCATGATGTTGTTTTATGTGTAGAAACGAAAAGTTCTTGGAATGACCTGCAAATCCACGGAGACACTTTTTGGAATTAATAAGAATTTCTGGGCGAAAGAAATACACCAGGGGGCCCAGGGCCTGTCCACGAGACAGGGGGCGCGCCCCCCCTGTAGGGTGCACCCCCTATCTCATGGGCCCCATGGACCTCCACCGACCTCAACTCCAACTCTATATCTTCCGTTTCGCGGAGAAAAATAATCAGAGAGAAAGTTTCATCGCGTTTTACGATACGGAGCCGCCGCCAAGCCCTAATCTCTCTCGGGAGGACTGATCTGGAGTCCGTTCGGGGCTCCAGAGAGGGGGATTCGTCGCTGTTGTCACCATCAACCATCCTCCATCACCAATTTCATGATGCTCACCGCCGTGCGTGAGTAATTTCATCATAGACTTGCTGGACGGTGATGGGTTCGATGAGATTTACCATGTAATCAAGTTAGTTTTGTTAGGGTTCGATCCCTAGTATTGAAAGTGCATTATATCGACTAGAGGGGGGGTGAATAGGCGATTTTTATGAATTCTTCACTGAGGAATTTGTTGGTGAGGAAATTCCTAAATGAAAAACTACTTGCAGCGGAATAAGTACTCAGAAAGGAACATAACAGAACAAATGCTTAGTCATCATTATGAAATGAAGACAAGCACAGAGTACAGAAAACGTAAACACATGATCAACACAAGGAAGAAGACGGACAGACTGAAGAAATAGAACTGAGGAAATTGAGAAGGTCTTCAGTCAATGTCTTCAAACAGATATGAACAAGCACACAACAATATACATGAGAAATTTAAAGAGTTGAGGAAATAGAACCAGTAGCTCGGTGAAGACAATGATTTGGTAGACCAGTTCCAACTGTTGTCTCAGTTGTACATCTGGTTGGAGCGGCTGAGTATTTAAACTCGAGGACACCCAGTCCCGGACACATAGTCCTCACCGTATTCTCCTTGAGCTAAAGTCACACAGAACTCGCCCAATAACTCGTGGTAAGTCTTCAGCTGACTTCCGAACCTTCACAAACTCGGTCACTCGGTGATCCACAATTCCTATTGAATTCTCTAGACCTTGATGCCTAACCATCTGGAAGAAGAACAATCTTCAAAGTAAACAAGCGTCGGATCCACGCAGGATCAATCTCTTCAATGATGCTCAATCACTTGGGGTTTTGTAGGTTTGGGTTTGGGATTTCCTCACTTGATGATTTTCACTCAAAGTCCTCGGAGGATGGGTTGCTCTCAAATGACAAGTGTCCATTTCTCTCGGAGTAGCCAACCAACTAGTGGTTGTAGGGGGCGGCTATTTATAGCCGGGGAGCAGCCCGACATGATAAGACATAAATGCCCTTGTCTAATATGACCATTAGGTGGGTAGATATTTTGGGACAGTTGGCGCGTAGCACATCAACGGTCGGAATATTTGGGTTCAAATTCCTCACAGCTATCATGTTTGTCTCTTGGTAGGCAATCCACACTTGCGAATTCCTAAGTCTTCAGTCAGAACAAATTCCTCAGAGACCAGAAGAACTTCGTCTCTGTCACTAAAGAATATGACTGAACTGCGCGAGATTTCCAATGGCTTCACTCGAAGGGATTGGTAGGTGTAGGATTTTGAGTTGAGCATCACATGGAAATTTTTCCTTAGTATTTCCTCGACCCCCTTTAACAGCACGGTGTTTCCTATGACTCAAGAAAGGGAAAATGAAACTACGAAAACAAGAGTCTTCACGCTTCATGTTCCTCGAAGGATTACCAAGTCTTCAAGGTCACACCAATTTCTTCACTTTCAAAGTCTTCAGAAAGTCTTCAAAAATCCAAAGTCTTCAGTCGAAGAACTTCATTTTTAGGGGTCGACTTTCTCTGTAAATATCAATCTCCTCATAGACTTATAGACCTATGTACACTCACAAACGCATCAGTCCCTTAACCTATAAGTCTTCAATACACCAAAATCACTAAGGGGCAGTAGATGCACTTACAGTCTCCCCCTTTTTGGTGATTGATGACAATATAGGTTAAGTTTTCAACGGGAATAATCGTATGAAGTGTAAATACTGATATTGAGGAATTTTATTGCAAGATATAGAAGAACTCCCCCTGAAGATGTGCAACGTGAGGAATTTGCTTTTGAAGCAATGCACACTTGAAGAGTATAATCATGGAGATCTCCCCCTATATCTTGTAATTCATACACGCATTTGACATATAATATGAGGAATTTGAAATGCATGATGAAATATGGTGACTGATATAATTCAGCATGCGTGCATTAACATTAATGAGGAATAATCATGGAGAAGAACACAACAAAAGTATCAAGCCACCATAGAGTTTAAGATTACAACTCGATCCAACAAAGTCATCAGAAGAACGAGAGTTGTAACTTAGCAAAAAAACGCTCAGATATGTAGACCCGCTTGAAGACTAACTCAAATTTCTCCCCCTTTGTCATCGAATGACCAAAAGGGTTGAAACTGAGGACAAACACCCCTGAATAATATTATGATGATGGAGGAGCACCAGCGTTGTCAGGGTCTTGAGTCATTGTAGGGCCTGCTGCAGTGCCGCCCAAGTCTTCATGCTCGTCCGTGGCGTGTGATGAAGAATATAAGCTCCCACCAAGGAAGGAACCTTGACCTTCTTCAATTTCTTCGATGGAGGTGTAGACCAGTCAAAGTCTTCCTTGAAGCCCATTTGCTTCAGATCTTCTTCACCATATAGATGTGACAGAATAGCCCAGGTGCGATCAAACACTTCATGGAGGTAGTAGTGGTTTTTCTTCACTGCATTATGTGTAGAAGTCATGTTGTGAAGAATAGAGCCAAACTAACGCTTAACCCATTTGTGGTTTCGATCGACCTTCTTGTGAAGACTTATAAGCAGTTCACGGTGAGTCATCACACGAGGAGCGGTAGCTTGAGGACTTGACTTTGGAGCATTGGCAGCAGAATCATGTGTGGCAAAGTCATCATTGGTGGAATAAGATGCAGCTTTGCGGAACTGACCATCCAATGGACGAATGCCTTCATCGATCACAACTGGTAACTTGCCCTTCTCATCAGATGAGGAAATTGTCTGCTTGAGGACTTCAATTGGGGGCAAGTAGCTGCCATGGTTAAGATTATCAGCCTTGTAGTTGAGTGAAGTCCTTGATCTGAGGAATCTCATGATCCATGGAGCATAAGGCTTCAGCTCAAACGGTGAAAGTGCAACATTCGCAAGAGTCCTCATGAAGAAATCATGGTAATTGATAGGGATACCATGCATGATGTTGAAGAGCATATTCTTCATCATCCCCACAATTTCTTCATCAGGTCAATCATGACCTTTGATTGGACTCATGGTCTTCGTCAGAATGCGGTAGATGGTTCTAGGCACATACAGCAAATCATTCACGAGGAATTTGGTCCTTTGGGCTTGTCCAGGCTTCAGCGGCTTCATGAGCACTTGCATATAGTGATTAGTAAGTTCAGGTTCATCATACAGACAGCGAGCGCCTTCTAGTGGAGGACTGATTGGCAAGGCCCAAGCAATTCAGAGGCTGGTGCCTTGTAGTGAGGGTTTTCAGTCATCCAGTCCAACACCCATGAGTTGACGTCAGCAGCATTGCCTGTGATATGCAAAGTTGCGTAGAACTGAAGAATAAGTTCTTCATTCCAATCAACGATGTCAGTGCAAAAATTCAGCAAGCCTACATCGTGAAGCTTACTGAGAACCAGCGTGAAGCAAGGCATAGATTCCATGTCCACGTGAGGAATGTGCTCATGATCGAAGACTTTGTCCTTGTCAAAGAGAACTGAGGAATAGAAGTTTGCTTGGCTGGCAGTCCGGAAACGCTTCCTTCTAAGACGAGCATTGTCATAAGGGTTGAATTCAGTGAAGAATACGTGCTCGCCGAAGAAATCATCAGCCTTGAATTTTGGCTTCTTGGAGAAGGGATTCTTTGGCTTTGGCTGAGGATTGTCTGTGGTTTGCAATACCACCTCAGGAATGGCAATCTCAGGTTCCTCATGCTGAGGAATTTCAGTTTCTTCTGCAGTTGCAGCCTGAGTCGTTTCTTCTTCATTTACATTTTCATCAGCGCTAGTGGCTGTAATTTCCTCATTGACGGACGGGGTTGCACGAGGTTCATCAGATTCCACTTGTACTTCTGTAGAGACTGGGGACTGAGGAACAGCTTGGAGAGGAGTGAACAACGAAGAATTGGGGTGCTGACTTTCCCAAAAGTCATCATTCATCACTGGTGTGGTACATCCAATGTCCACATCCTCATCTTCAAGTTCTTCAACACCAGCCTCTTCAGCAGTGAACTGAGGCATAGGTGAGGAAATGACTGGGGTTGAAGGGATCTTATCCACTTCAATTTCTTCGTCCAACTGCTCTGTCGAAGCAGCAGATGGAGTTTCTTCATCAGATTGCTCGGGAATCTCATATTCTTCACCATAAGGAACAAGGTCCTTTGATGGCATTGATGAGATAGGAACGGCATCAATTGGATTGTCAATTGAACTTATCAGAGTATTCATCTTCTTCGGAGCTGAAGAATTTGAAGAAGTTGATGTCTTCCTCTTTTTCATCGCTGCACGTTCTGCAGCCTTTGTCTTCTTCACATCTGATGCAGATGGAAGAATCGGAGTTGGTGTAGGTGCAGGAGGTGCATTTTCTTCAGGCGCAACTGTTGCAGTTGCCCTGACTTGTTCCCTTTCCTCA
The DNA here is from genome assembly GCF_002162155.2 of Triticum dicoccoides. Lineage (NCBI taxonomy): Eukaryota > Viridiplantae > Streptophyta > Magnoliopsida > Poales > Poaceae > Triticum > Triticum dicoccoides. The sequence continues at coordinate 514,864,667 of NC_041381.1, read as the reverse complement.
GGCGCATCACTAGTGGATGCCCTGGCAATATCATCAGCGGCTGGAATGGAGTCATCAGCCTTGGTACTCTCATTTTGTTCAGCAGCCATACTGACATCAGCGGTGCTGGCATGTTCTTCAGTTGGCTGGGTAGATTCTTCAGCCGGAGGAATTTCAACATGCACCAATGTAGAGGCAGTTGAAGAGAAAGTCTTTGTCAGATTGACGAACCAAACTTTTGCGCCCTTCCAATCAGCATGGTACCGATTGGAATCATCACCCAGTTGCTTGATTTCCTCTTGCAAGGCAAGGAGCTGATCAGGAGTGAGAGTGAGGACATTGTCCTTGAGGTAGCGCTGTTTCTTGTATTGCGCTTTCTTCAATCTTCGTCCTTGTTCATATTTCCACTTCTCTTCCTCAATGAAGTGAGTGAGAACATGGCTTTAACCAGGAGTGAGATTCATCTCCGGCAAAGATGTAGTGGGGTCCTTGTGCCATAAGTCAATGAAGTCAAGGATCAACTTGGGATCCAGCATTAGAGGCACATTGCTGCCTTTGGATCTAGCGGCCTTGGCTTGCCTGTCCCTGATGATTTCAGCAAGTTCTTCATGATCAGCCTCATCTCCATCAGAGGGGATTTGGAAGGCAACCTGCTTCTTGTGAGGACTTGGGCGAAGGCCTCATCCAGCAGTGGCCTTTTTCTTCAGCAGTGAGGGACCAGCTGAGGAACTTGGTGCAGCAGTGGAGCTAGCAGATGCTCCTGAGGAAATATAGATGCCTTGTGTCCTTTGTCACGTGGCGAGATGCATAGGTGCCGAAGATTTTGTTGGAGCAGCCGAAGACTTTGTCGGAGGAACTAAGGATTTTGGAGGAGGAGGAGCAGACTGAGGAATTGGCTATGAGGATTTTGAAGATGTTGGCCGTGAGGGCATTGCTAAGGAGGTTGGCCGTGAGGGCATTGAAGGAGAAGCACTGGATTTGTGGGCAGGCTTCTTTGGCATAGCCTTCCTGGGCTTACTACCAGAGGCCTCAGTAGCATGAGCAACAGCAGCAGAATCTTCATTGAATTTCCTCACTGGTTCTTTTGCTTGCTTGGCTAATTTGGCCTGGTGCCTAGCCCATTCAGCAACATATTCCTCACCGCGCTTGAGGCTGGTGGGATCCGCCAGTTGGCCAGGCCTCAGTGGAGGTCTTGAGCATGGAGTGTTGAGCGCGAATTTCTTCATGTACTTGGGAGTAACATACATGTACTCCCTCCATTCTCGTGCCCATCTCCTCTCAATACGTTGTATGCGCACTTTGCGCTGATTCTTGTCCTCCTTGCCAAACTTGGCCTCATCTGGAGTGCAATATCCAGCATAAATATCCTCAAGGATTTCAAATGTTGTGTTGACCTCAGCCCTCTTTCCTCCCTTTTGTGGCTTCTTGCTGGCAGCCATTTTCTTCAGCTGAGGATTAACAACTGAAGTTTCTGAAGATGTGTGCAACTTTTCTTCGAGGAACGCTGCAAATGAGTTAAGTTGATGAGAACCTAGTGATTCAGCAGCGGACATTTGTACCTGTGAACAGAGTATAGTTGCGAGGAATTTGGAGAGGTCATATGCGTTCTTAGAAGATTTTCAAAAAGAGAATAGGTTTGAAGAATTTGACCGATGAGTCTTGAGGAATTTCACTAAGCGTTCTTTATCTTAGGTTCCAGAGTTGTACAGATTTGAAAATCCACACAATTGAGGAATCTTGAAGGAAATCATTGCTTATAGAAATGAATCAAGAACTGATAACATGTGAAGTGTTTAGTGTGTGAAGATTTGAAGAATAAACACCTTTGAAGATTTTTAGGAAAAACACATGAATCAAAGCGGGCAATAAAAGTAACTTTTAATTACCCGAAGTGAAGAACACGACGAACTGGGAAGTGTAGAAGTGAAGTTCGTCCGTTCAGATCTTCCACGCCCTAACTCGGTAGAGGAAGATGGCTACAACGGTGGCGGAGTGAAGAGATCCGCAACCGGCGTGAGTACGACAGCGATGAGGTCGAGGCAGTGAAGCTCTTCCTCACCGGTGACGATGAAGTAGCGGCGGCGCTAGGGTTTGGGAAGCTCGAGCGGGAGAGATGTCAAGTGGAGTAAAAGTGGAGTGAGGAGAAGGCAGGGGTATTTATAGCGGCAGTGAATAACTGTGTGCCCGAGGATTTCGGACGAACGTGCCCCTGGCTTTTCTCATTCACATGACATGTGTCACCCACGTACTGTGAGGTGGCGATCGTGTAGGATCATGGGTGAATAGATAAGTATTTGTTGTGAGAAGCGGAACGGTTTGAGCGGCAAAGCCGAAAATTTAGATAAGATAAGTTTTAAGTTAACGTTCGCAATTTCTTCAGCTGTCAAGGACACAGTGAAGATTTTGAACGAGTTTCAAATCAGAACGCACATGAAGAATTTGTGAAAATATTAGATTGAGTTCAGCATAGAGGGGGAAGGGTCCGATCACATTCACTTAGCGGAAAAAGTCAACTTGAAGAATAAGCAATAA
>NC_041381.1:514823030-514861947 GCF_002162155.2 Triticum dicoccoides | reverse complement strand
AAACGACGGAAATAGTGAAGACATTGCAAGTTGAAGAATTTGACAAACTGAGGAATTTCAGAAATGAAGAAAAACTCAAATTTTGAAGATTTTCAACTTTGGGTGGTGGCGTAACCCACCGTATAAGAAAGCTGATTTCAGGCACCGCATACAATTGTCGTAGGGTTCTGAGAATCAATTTCTTCATTAATTTCTTCACATTTAGAGGGTTAGTCTTCATTGATTGAAGAAAAACGTACTTTGTGTGTTGCGCATCTAAGTCATCAAGTCAGCATAAGTGTTAGGATGAGTGTCCTTTTCAGAGAACATTCGAAGATTCTAGGATATTTAGGTCACACCGCAACTTGCTAAATCTCTTCTCATCCAAGGGCTTAGTGAAAATATCGGCCAGCTGATCTTTAGTTCTTGCATGGCAGATGGAGATGTCTCCCTTCAACACATGATCACAAAGAAAATGATGACGAATCTGGATGTGCTTTGTCTTCGAGTGCTGAACTGGGTTGCAAGAAATCTTGACTGCTCTCTCATTGTCGCAGTAGAGAGGCACATTCTTCATGTTGATGCCATAGTCCTTGAGAGTTTGCTTCATCCATAATAATTGAGCACAACATGATCCAGCAGCAATGTACTCAGCTTCTGCAATGGAGAGAGATACATAGTTCTGTTTCTTCGAGGACCAACAGACCAAAGATCGTTCGAGGAAATGACAAGTGCCTGACATTGACTTGCGGTCCACGCGATCGCCAGCATAGTCCGAGTCTGAATATCCAACAAGATCAAATGAAGAGCCCTTGGGATACCATAATCCAAGTGTTGGTGTGTGAGCTAGATATCGAAGAATATGCTTCACAGCCTTATGGTGTGATTCCTTCGGTGTAGCTTAAAATCGGGCACACATGCAAACACTAAGCATAATATCTGGCCTAGATGCACATAGGTACAATAAAGAGCCAATCAAGGAGCGGTATACCTTTTGATCGAAGTCTTGACCATTTTCATCAGTGCATAGATGGCCATTTGTGGGCATTGGAATTTTGACCCCTTTGCAATCTTGCATGCTGAATTTCCTCAATACATCTTTGAGGTATTTCTCCTGCGGTATGAATATACATTGCGCTTTTGATGAATTTTAAGACCTAAAAAGAATTTCAACTCTCCCATCATAGACATTTGATATTCCTCACTCATCATATGTTCAAATTCATCGCTATAGCATTGGTCAGTACAGCCAAAGATAATATCATCAACATATATTTGGCACACAAACAGTTCACCATCATAAGATTTAGTGAAAAGAGTTGGGTCGAGTGAATTGGGTTTAAAGCCATTCTTCATGAAGAATTCCTTCAAAGGGTCATACCATGCACGAGGGGCTTGTTTGAGGCCATACAAGGCCTTGTTGAGTCTGAAGACTTTGTCGGGATTCTTTGGATCTTCAAAACCTGGGGGCTGAGCAACATATACTTCTTCCTCAATCTTACCATTCAGGAATGCACTTTTCACATCCATTTGTTGTAAGATAATATCATGATGGTTAGCGTAAGCAAGTAATATGTGAATAGCCTCAAGTCTAGCAACAGGTGCAAAAGTTTCATCGAAATCAATTCCTTCAACCTGTGTGTGGCCTCGAGCTACAAGTCGTGCCTTATTTCTCACCACAAGGCCATTTTCATCTTGCTTGTTGCGGTATGATCCACTTTGTGCCAATGATGTTGTGCTTGCGAGGATCTGGACGTTTGACCAGTTCCCAGACATTGTTGATCTCGAACTGATGTAATTCTTCTTGCATAGCCTGAATCCACTCAGGCTCCCGAATTGCGTCATCTACCTTGGTGGGCTCTAAGATAGAGACAATAGCAAAGTGCCCACCAAATTTAGATAAATGTGAAGATTTTTAGCGAGTGAGAGGACCTGGTGATTCAATGTCATCAATGATCTTCTCAATTTGCACTTTGTTAGCAATGCGAGGATGAGTGGGTTGTCTTCGAGGAATTTGGTCAGCATTCCCTTAAGAAGCATTTTCTTCAGCACCATTTTCTTCAGGTGCGCTAGCTCGGTAATCATCACGATCAGGAATGAATTCTCCAGCAGACTCTTCGGTAGGAATGACATCCTCAGTAGCCTTTAACTTGATAGAGTCTTCAGGTGCTGGTTCATCTATCACAGAAGGTAGGTGCTCTCTTTGCGAGCCATTAGTTTCATCGAACCGCACATCTACAGTTTCAACAACTTTGTGAAGAACGTTGTTGAAGACTCTGTAGGTGTGCGAGGCCTTTCCATAACCAAGCATAAAACCTTCATGTGCTTTCGGTGAGAATTTGGAAGTGTGATGAGGATCTCTAATCCAACATTTAGCACCGAAGACTTTGAAATAACTCACATTTGGCTTTTTGTCAGTGAGGAGTTCATAAGCAGTTTTCTTGAAGAATTTGTGAATATATACCCTGTTGATGACATGGAACGCATTATCAATTGCCTCAATCCAGAAGCGACGAGGCATCTTGTATTCATCAAGCACAGTGCGAGCCATTTCAGCGAGGGTTTGATAACCCACAAGTATAGGGGATCGCAACAGCTTTCGAGGGTAGAGTATTCAACCCAAATTTATTGATTTGACACAAGGGGAGCCAAAGAATATTCTTGAGTATTAATAGTTGAGTTGTCAATTCAACCACACCTGGATAACTTAGTATCTGCAGCAAAGTGTTTAGTAGCAAAAGTGGTATGATAGTAATGGTAACAGTAGCAACAATAAAGATAACTGTTTTTGGGTTTTTGTAGTAGTTGTAATAGTAGCAACGGAAAAGTAAATAAGCGAAGAACAATATATGAAAAGCTCGTAGGCAATGGATCAGTGATGGATAATTATGCCGGATGCGATTCCTCATGCAATAGTTATAACATAGGGTGATATAGAACAAGCTCCAGTTCATCAATGTAATGTAGGCATGTATTCCGTAAATAGTCACACGTGCTTATGGAAAAGAACTGGCATGAGATCTTTTGTCCTACCCTCCTGTGGCAGCGGGGTCCTAGTGGAAACTAAGGGATATTAAGGCCTCCTTTTAATAGAGAATCAGACCAAAGCATTAACACATAGTGAATACATGAACTCCTCAAACTATGGTCATCACCGAGAAGTGTCCCGATTATTGTCACTTCGGGGTTGTCGGATCATAACACATAATAGGTGACTATAGACTTGCAAGATAGGATCAAGAACACACATATATTGATGAAAACATCATAGGTTCAGATCTGAAATCATGGCACTCGAGCCCTACTGGTAAGCATTAAGCATAGCAAAGTCATCGCAACATCAATCTCAGAACATAGTGGATACTAGGGATCAAACCCTAACAAAACTAACTTGATTACATGGTAAATCTCATCCAACCCATCATTGTCTAGCAAGCCTATGATGGAATTACTCACACACGACGGTGAGCATCATGAAATTGGTTGATGGAGGATGGTTGATGATGACGACAGCGATGAATCCCCCTCTCCAAAGCCCCGAACGGACTCCAGATCAGCCCTCCCGAGAGAGATTAGGAAATGGCGGCGGCTCCGTATCGTAAAACGCGATGAAACTTTCTCTCTGATTTTTTTTCTCCCTGAGACGGTATATATAGAGTTGGAGTTGAGGTCGGAGGAGGTCCGAGGGGCCCACGAGATAGGGGGGGCGCCCCCCTGTCTCGTGGACAGGCCCTGGGCCCCCTGGCCCTGATTCTTTCGCCAAAAATTCTTATTAATTCTGAAAAGTCCCTCCGTGGATTTGGAGGTCATTCCGAGAACTTTTCTTTTCTACACATAAAACAACATCATGGTAGTTCTGTTGAAAACAACGTCAGTCCGGGTTAGTTTCATTGAAATCATGCAAGTTAGAGTCCAAAACAAGGGCAAAAGTGTTTGGAAAAGTAGATACATTGGAGACGTATCAACTCCCCCAAGCTTAAACCTTTGCTTGTCCTCAAGCAATTCAGTTGATAAACTGAAAGTGATAACGAAAAACTTTTACAAACTCTGTTTTCTCTTGTTGTTGTAAACATGAAAAGCCAGCATTCAATTTTCAGCAAATATTATGAACTAACCATACTCACAATAACACATAGGTCTCACAATTACTCACGTCAATAGCATAATCAGCTAGCGAGCCATAATAATAAAACTCGAATGACAACACTTTCTCAAAACAATCATAAAGTGATATAACAAAATGGTATCTTGCTAGCCCTTTCTGAGACCGCAAAACATAAATGCAGAGCACCTTTAAAGATCAAGGACTGACTAAACATTGTAATTCATGGTAAAAGAGATCCAGTCAAGACATACCCAATATAAACCAATAATAATGAATGCAAATGACAGTGCGCTCTCCAGCGGGTTCTTTTAAATAAGAAGGGTGATGACTCAACATAAAAGTAAATAGATAGGCCCTTCGCAGAGGGAAGCAGGGATTTGTAGAGGTGCAAGAGCTCAATTTTAAAATAGAGATTGAATAACATTTTGAGCGGCATACTTTCGCTGTCAACGCAACACCTATGAGATGGCTGTATCTTCCACACTAAATGCATTATAGGCAGTTCCCAAACAGAATGGTAAAGGTTTATACTCCCCCACCACCAACAAGCATCAATCCATGGCTTGCTCGAAACAATGAGTGCCTCCAACATACAACAACCCTGGGGGAGTTTTGTTTAATTATTTTGATTTCTTTGACCTTTTTGGTTCATGGGACTGGGCATCCCAGTTACCGGCCCTTTCTCGTGAATGAGGATCAGAGTCCACTCCTCTGAGAATAACCCACCTAGCATGGAAGATATAGGCAACCCTAGTTGTTACATGAGCTGCTCGAGCATACAAAACAGAAATTCATTTGAAGGTTTGGAGTTTGGCACATACAAATTTACTTGGAACGGCAGGTAGATACTGCATATAGGAAGGTATAGTGGACTCATATGGAACAACTTTGGGGTTTAAGGAGTTTGGATGCACAAGCATTATTCCCGCTTACTACAGGTGAAGGCTAGCAAAAGACTGGGAAGCGACCAACTGAGAGAGCGACAACAGTCGTAAGCATGCATTAAAATTAATTCGCACCAAGTACAAGTATGAATAGGATATAATCCACCATGAACATAAATATCGTGAAGGCTGTGTTGATTTGATTCAACTACATGCGTGAACATGTGCCAAGTCGAGTCACTCATTTCATTTAAAGGAGGATACCATCCCATCATACAACACCATAATCATTCTAATAGCATGTTGGCACGCTAGGTAAACCATTATAACTCATAGCTAATCAAGCATGTCACAAGTAACTATAATCTCTAAATGTCATTGCAAATATGTTTACTTCATAACAGCTGAGTCAGGAACGATGAATCATCATATTTACAAAAACAAGAGAGGTCGAGTTCATACCATCTTTTCTCATCCCAATAAGTACATCATATATCGTCATTATTTCCTTTCACTCGCACGACCGAACGATGTGTATAATAATAAGAGTGTACGTGCATTGCACTAAGCTGAAATCTGCAAGCATTCAACTCAAGAGAGAAAGCAATTAATATGGGCTCTAATTAAATAAACAATCATGCATATGAGAGCCACTAAGCATTTTCAATATGGTCTTCTCGACCCCCAAAGGAAAGAAAATAAAATAAAACTATTTACACGGGAAAGCTCTCAACAAGCAAAAGAAGAACGAGAAATCTTTTTGGTTTTTCATTTTAATTCCTACTACAGGCAAGGAAATTAAACTAACTAATTTTTTTGGTTTTTCTCAAGGTTTATCAAACACACAAGAAGAAGACTAGAAAAAAAAGAATTTAAACTAGCATGGATAATACAATGAAAGAGTATGAGCACCGACGACTAGTGTGTGAACATGAATGTAAAGTCGGTGAGAAATACGTACTCCCCCAAGCTTAGGCTTTTGGGCTAAGTTGGTTTAATACAAAGGACCGCCTAGTTGATATCCATAAGTGCAACTGGGATTGTACTGAGATGCAGAGGCAACAGCCTCCTGGGCAGCAGCGTGTTGGCGAGCTGCCTCCATTCCCCTCTCATATTCAGTGGCTTCTTCCCTGGTGACAACATATCTTCCTCTTGCCTGATAATCAAAAAGGTAGGGAGCAGGAAGAGTGACAGGGACGACGTTGCATCTGTCATAGATTAGTCGATAATGGAGGAATTGTACATTCCTCTCAAGAAAATGATGACTAGACATAGCTTCTTTATCCAAATAAACAGGAGGTGTTATCATATCTCCTTCTCGCGCGGCTATACCATGAAAGTTAGCCACACAGATTGCATAAATTCCTCCAAAGAAATTTCCCTTTCTACTATTATTCTGCAACCTACGTGCAACAATTGGCCCCAAGTTATAACCTTTATAACCTGACACAACACTCTTGAGGACACAAAGATCAGGGGCACACATGTGACATACCTCATCCTTACCGTTAATGCATCTACCAATAAAGAGAGCAAAGTAATGTAAATCAGGAAAATGAATGATCCCTATGGTAGCTTGTGCTACGTCCCTAGATTCACTAATAGTAATATTCGCAAGGAAATCTCTAAATTTAGATTTGGGAGGATCATTAATATTACCCCACTGCGGGAGTTTGCAAGCACTTGTAAAATCCTCTAAGTCCATACTATAAGATATATCATAAATATCAAATAGGACACTAGGAGAATTACGCGTACAGTTATATTTAAACCTCAGCACAAAGGGATCAGTCAATTGAGAGTATTGAGGACACTTATCTTGTAAGAAGTCCTCCAGCTCAGCATTACGCACATACGCGTCAAATTCCTCCTTGATGCCTGCTTTGATCATAAAATCATCGGATGGCCACTCACAAGCCCGTACATATGCATTCCTCGGCAATTCAATGTCTTGCTCACGTATAGCAATCCTTGGCCCTTTCTTTGCCGAGGAACCACCTTGGTACATTCTTCTAAGCATATTTCTTTCTCTGAAAATTTCTGACATTTTAGTAACTTCAAAATAAAAGTGCATAAAACTAAACCAGATTGATAGTAACTACTCCTACAAGTGCCTAGAGCCCATATCATGCATTAGAATTACTTGGAACCTCAAATATTTAACACGCAAGCTCAAGAACAGGGTCACCAAGACAACAAGGATTTGCAATGAATAAAGCACTAAAACAAAAACTAATTGGACCAATGGAGGAGTCACATACCAAGAAACAATCTCTCAAAGCAGTTTTGTGAATGGAGCTTTGAGCTAAGAGATCGAAAATCGCAGCAAAAAGAGCTAGAACTCGTGCTTGAGCTGGATGGGGATTTTTTGGGTAGAAGATGGAGTGTGTGGGTGCTGGCATAAGTGGAGGGGAGCCAGCAGGGACCCATGAGACAGGGGGGAGCCCTACAGGGGGGGGGGCTCCTCTCTCGTGGCCTGGTGCTTGGCCCTCCTGCAGTGTTTTCAGTGCCTAAAATCCTCAAATAATCCAGAAAAAATCATACTAAATTTGCAGGGCATTTGGAGCACTTTTATTTTTGGACAATTTTTTATTGCACGGATAATTCAGAAAACAAACGGAAAATACTATTTTTTCTTTATTTAATCTAAATAACAGAAAGTAAAAAGAAAGTACAGAAGGTTGTGCCTTCTAGTTTCATCCATCTCATGATCATTAAAATGAATCCATTAACAAGGTTGATCAAGTCTTGTTAACAAACTCATTCCGAATAACACGGAACCGGAGAAATTTCGAAGTGACACTAAGTTACCTCAACGGGGATATGAAAATCCCCAACAATAAGAATATCATACTTTTTCTTGACAGTAGGAAGAGGAAATTCAAAATCTCCAAAAATGATAGTTGGAACTTTTTCAATAGTATTTATGCTATGAACTTGAGATTGTTTCCTCGGAAAGTGTACCGTATGCTCATTGCCATTAACATGAAAACTGACATTGCCTTTGTTACAATCAATAACAGCCCCTGCAGTATTAAGAAAAGGTCTACCAAGGATAATAGACATACTACCGTCCTCGGGAATATCAAGAATAGCAAAGTCCGTTAAGATAGAGACATTTGCAACCACAACAGGCACATCCTCACAAATACCTACAGGTATAGTAGTTGATTTATCAGCCATTTGCAAAGATATTTCAGTAGGTGTCACCTTATTCAATTCAAGTCTATGATATAAAGAGAGATGCATAACACTAACACCGGCTCCAAGATCACATAAAGCAGTTCTAACATAATTTCTTTTAATGGAGCATGGTATAGTTGGAACACCCGGATCTCCAAGTTTCTTTGGTATTCCACCCTTAAAAGTGTAATTAGCAAGCATGGTGGAAATTTCAGCTTCCGGTATCTTTCTTTTATTTGTGATCATATCCTTCATGTATTTAGCATAAGGATTTACTTTAAGCATATCAGTTAAGCACATACGTAAGAAAATAGGTCTAATCATTTCAGCAAAGCGCTCAAAATCCTCATCATCCTTTGACTTGGATGGTTTAGGAGGAAAGGGCATGGGTTTCTAAACCCATGGTTCTCTTTCTTTACCGTGCTTCCTAGCAACAAAATCTCTCTTATCATAACGTTGATTCTTTGATTGTGGGTTATCAAGATCAACAGCAGGTTCAATCTCTACATCATTGTTATTACTAGGTTGAGCATCCACATGAACATCATTGTTAGCATTATCATTAGGTTCATGTTCATCACCTGATTGCGTTTCAGCATCAGAGATAGAAGTATTATTAGGATTCTCAAGTGTTTCAATATTAGGTTCACTAGAAGTTTGCAAAGTCCTATCATTTTTCTTTTTCTTCTTCTTAGAAGAACTAGGAACATCTAGATTGTTATTCTGAGAGTCTTGTTCAATCCTTTTAGGGTGGCCTTCAGGATACAAAGGTTCCTGAGTCATTCTACCAGTTCTAGTAGCCACTCTAACGGCAAAGTCATTTTTATTATTCAATTCATCAAGAAAATCATTTTGAGCCTTGAGCACTTGCTCGGCTTGAGTAGCAACCATAGAAGCATATTTGCTAACGCAGTGAAGTTCATCTTTAACTCTAGCCAGATTATCACCTACGCGTCCTATCTCGAAAGCATTATTCTTTAAGTCTCTACCAACATAAGCATTAAAACTTTCTTGTCTAGCCATAAAGTCATCAAATTCATCTAAGCATGGGCTATGAAAGTTAGTAGAGGGTATTTCAACTTTATCATATCTATAGAGAGAATTTACCTTTACTACCTCTGTCGGGTTATCAAGACAATGTAGTTCTTCAGGCGGTACATTCAGACCATGTATTTCTTCAATAGATGGTAAATTCTTAACATCTTCAGTTTTAATACCTTTTTCTTTCATTGATTTCTTTGCCTCTTGCATATCTTCAGGACTGAGGAATAAAACACCTCTCTTCTTTGGAGTGGGTTTAGGCATAGGCTCAAGAGTTGGCTCAATTGGTTCAAGAATTACTTCAGGAACTGGTTCAGGAAGAGTCCAATTACTTTCATTAGTCAACATATTATTCAATAATATTTCAGCTTCGTCGACTGTTCTTTCGCTCAAAACACAACCAACACAACTATCCAAGTGGTCCTTGGAAGCATTGGTTAGTCCATTATAAAATATATCAAGTATTTCATTTTTCTTAAGATGATGATCGGGCAAAGCATAAAGCAACCGGAGAAGCCTCTCCCAAGCTTGTGGGAGACTCTCTTCTTTGGTTTGCACAAAATTATATATTTCCCGCAAGGCAGCTTGTTTCTTATGAGCAGGGAAATATTTAGCAGAGAAGTAATAAATCATATCCTAGGGACTACGCACACAACCAGGAGCAAGAGAATTATACCAAGTCTTAGCATCACCCTTTAATGAGAATGGAAATATCTTAAGGATGTATAAATAGCGAGACTTCTCATCATGAGTAAACAGGGTGGCTATATCATTCAACTTGGTAAGATGTGCCACAACAGTTTCAGATTCAAGGCCATAAAAAGGATCAGATTCAACTAAAGTAATAATATCACGATCAATAGAGAATTCATAATCCTTATCAGTAACACTCATAGGTGAAGTAGCAAAAGTAGGATCGGGTTTCATTCTAGCATTAAGAGACTGCTGCTTCCATTTAGCTAATAATTTCTTAAGACTGTTTCTATCATTGCAAGCAAGAATAGCTTCAGCAGCTTCTTTGTTCATAACATAACCCTTAGGAACAACAGGTAATACATAATCATTGGGGGAATGTTCATCATCACTATCATCAATAATAGGTTCTTCAACATTTTCATTTCCCCTAACTCTAGCAAGTTGTTCATCAAGAATTCACCTAATGGAAAAGTAGTATCACACATAGAAGTAGTTTCATCATGCATAGCAGAAGTGGCATGATCAATAACATGCGACATATCAGAATTCATAGCAGTAGCAGGTTTAGGTGTCGCAAGCCTATCAATAACGGAAGGATAATCTAGTGCAGAGCTAGATGATAGTTCCTTACCTCCCCTCGTAGTTGAGGGAAAAATCTTGGTCTTAGCGTCTTTCAAGTTCTTCATAGTGATCAACAGATATAAATCCCAAGTGACTCAGAGAATAGATCTATGCTGCCTAGCAACGGCGCCAGAAATTAGTCTTGATAACCCACAAGCATAGGGGATCGCAACAGCTTTCGAGGGTAGAGTATTCAACCCAAATTTATTGATTCGACACAAGGGGAGCCAAAGAATATTCTTGAGTATTAGCAGTTGAGTTGTCAATTCAACCACACCTGGATAACTTAGTATCTGCAGCAAAGTGTTTAGTAGCAAAAGTGGTATGATAGTAATGGAAACAGTAGCAACAATAAAGATAAATGTTTTTGGGGTTTTTTAGTAGTTGTAACAGTAGCAACGGAAAAGTAAATAAGCGAAGAACAATATATGAAAAGCTCGTAAGCAATGGATCAATGATGGATAATTATGCCGGATGTGATTCCTCATGCAATAGTTATAACATAGGGTGATATAGAACTGGCTCCAGTTCATCAATGTAATGTAGGCATGTATTTTGTAAATAGTCACATGTGCTTATGGAAAAGAACTTGCATGACATATTTTATCCTACCCTCCCATGGAAGCGGGGTCCTAGTGGAAACTAAGGGATATTAAGGCCTCCTTTTAATAGAGAACCGGACCAAAGCATTAACACATAGTGAATACATGAACTCCTCAAACTACGGTCATCACCGAGAAGTGTCCCGATTATTGTCATTTCGGGGTTGTCGGATCATAACACATAATAGGTGACTATAGACTTGCAAGATAGGATCAAGAACACACATATAATGATGAAAACATAATAGGTTCAAATCTGAAATCATGGCACTCGGGCCCTAGTGGCAAGCATTAAGCATATCAATATCAATCTCAGAACATAGTGGATACTAACGAATCAAACCCTAACACAACTAACTTGATTACATGGTAAATCTCATCCAACCCATCACCGTCCAGCAAGCCTACGATGGAATTACTCACACACGGCGGTGAGCATCATGAAATTGGTGATGGAGGATGGTTAATGATGACGACGACGACGACGAATCCCCCTCTCCGGAGCCCCGAACGGACTCCAGATCAGCCCTCCCGAGCGAGATTAGGGCTTGGCGGCGGCTCCATATCGTAAAACACGATGAAACTTTCTCTCTGATTTTTTTCTCCGCGAGACGGTATATATGGAGTTGGAGTTGAGGTCGGAGGAGGTCCGGGAGGCCCACGAGATAGGGGGCGCGCCCTAGGAGGGGGGCGCCCCCCTGTCTCGTGGACAAGCCCTGGGCCCCTGGCCCTGATTCTTTCGCCAAAAATTCTTATTAATTCTGAAAAGTCCCTCCATGGATTTGCAGGTCATTCCGAGATCTTTTCTTTTCTACACATAAAACAACATCATGGTAGTTCTGCAGAAAACAACGTCAGTCCGGGTTAGTTTCATTCAAATCATGCAAGTTAGAGTCCAAAACAAGGGCAAAAGTGTTTGGAAAAGTAGATATGTTGGAGACGTATCAGGGTTCTGTTCTTGCGCTCCATGACGCCATTCATGAGGAGTATAAGGAGCAGATAACTCATGAGTAATACCAAGTTCATCAAGATAGCCATCAAGAACGGAATTCTTGAACTCGGTCCCATTGTCAGTTCTGATGTGCTTGATCTTCACACCAAAGTTGGTTGAAGCCCTCGAGGAAAATCATTTGAAGACTTCCTGCACTTCATGTTTATAAGTGACAATGTGCACCCATGTGTAACGAGAATAATCATCAACAATAAAAAATCCATATTGAGATGCATCATTAAGAATTGCAGAATAGTGGTTAGGACCAAAGAGATCCATGTGAAGCAATTCAAATGGACGAGTGGTAGTCATGACCGTCTTCGCTGGATGCTTGGCCTTTGCCATCTTTCCAGCTTCACAAGCTCCGCATAAGTGATCCTTGAGGAATTTGACATTCTTAATGCCAATGACATGCTTCTTCTTCGCAAGCATGTGCAGATTCATCATGCCAGCATGACCATGTCATCGATGCCATAGCCAGCATTCTGAAGCTTTTGCAAGTAAGCACACGACTGGTTGTGGTCCGGTTGAGAAATCAACAATATACAGATCTCCTCTCCTAAAGCTTTCGAAGACTTTGGAATGGTCAGCTTCCATGATCACAACACAACGATATCTTCCAAAGACAACAACCATATCGAGATCACAAAGCATTGAGAAAGACATGAGGTTGTATCCTAAGGACTCGACAAGCATGACTTTGTCCATGTGTCGATCCTTTGAGAACGCAACCTTACCTAGACCCAATACCTGACTTTTGCCTTTGTCAGCGAAGATGATATGCTTCAGATGTGACGGTGATAAAGGAGCATCCATCAATAGATTCTTGACACCCATCATGTGATTTGTACATCCACTATCGAGGACCCACTCGTTTGCTTTGGGATGATCATCCTTGGCACCTTTTGCCATGAAGCAATAGGTGGGAGCATAGTCATCATTGCCTTCATCAGCATTGTCGGTGTTGCCATTTTCTTAAGTGTTGAAGATTGACTTGCTGACAAAATGCGGTAGCAAGAGCTAGACTTGCCACATCAGACTCAGACTCCTCGGATGCCTCCTCTTCCTCATGATCCTCAGATTCAGCCTCAGAATCCATTTCCTTTCCAATGAATGCCCGAGCCTTCTTGGAGCTGCTCTTCTTGTGAGATGAAGACTTTGAGGATTTTGATGATGAAGACTTTGAAGATTTCTTCTTCTTCTTGGCATCATTAGAACTGTAATCCCTGTATTTCTTCTTCTTCAGTTCCTTGTCCCACTGAGGACAATCTGGAATGTAGTAACCAGGCTTCTTGCATTTGTGGCATAGCCTTTTCTTGTAGTCACCGGATGATGAATCGTTGCTCCTTGAGGATTTTCCAAAGCGACCACGTCTTGAGAACTTCTGAAATTTCTTCACGAGCAGTGCTAGTTCCTGGCTCAGTTCTTCAGGATCACCAAGGCTGCTGGTAGAGTCTTCCTCCTCGGACTCAGAGACTGCCTTGGCCTTCAGAGCACGTGGTTTGCTATAGCTCGGACCATAGAGATCTCTCTTCTCAGCAAGCTAGAACTCATGAGTATTTAGCCTCTCTAGGATATTAGTGGGATCAAGTGACTTGTAATCACCACGCTCTTGAATCATCAGTGCTAGAGTGTCAAATGAAGAATCGAGCGATCTCAACAATTTCTTCACCACCTCATGGTCGGTGATGTTAGTGGCTCCAAGCGCTTGAAGCTCATTTGAAATATCAGTGAGGCGATTGAAGGTTTGCTGAACATTTTCATTGTCGACTCTTTTGAAGCGGTTGAAGAGATTGCTTAGAACGTCAACACGAGAGTCACGTTGAGTTGAGACTCCTTCGTTTACTTTGGAGAGCCTATCCCATATAAGCTTAGCAGTTTCCAAAGCACTCACTCTACCATACTTCCCTTTACTCAGATGGCCACATATGATATTCTTCGCTTGAGAGTCGAGTTGCTTGAATCTCTTCACATCAGCAGCATTCAGGGAAGGTGTGACCGAGGGAACACCATTTTCCACAATGTACCAGAGATCATTGTGAATTGCTTCAAGATGCATTTGCATCTTATTCTTCCAGTAGGGGTAGTCTGTGCCATCAAAGGTAGGACACCCAGCAGAGACCTTGATCATACCTGCGGTCGACATAACTAGAACTCCAGGTGGTTAAACCAATATCACACAGAACAAGGGAGTACCTTGCTCTGATACCAATTGAAAGTGCGTTATATCAACTAGAGGGGGGTGAATAGGTGATTTTTATGAATTCTTCACTAAGGAATTTCTGGTGAGGAAATTCCTAAATGAAGAACTACTTGCAGCGGAATAAGTACTCAGAAAGGAACATAACAGAACACAAGCATAGTCATCATGATGAAATCAGTACAAGCACAGAGTACAGAAAGCGTAAACACAGGATAACACAAGAGAAGAAGACGAACAGACTGAGGAAAAAAAACTGACGAAATTGGGAAAGTCTTCAGTCAATGTCTTCAAACATATATGAATAGGCACACAACAACATACATGAGGAATTTAAAGAGTTGAGGAAATAGAACCAGTTAGCTCGGTGAAGACAACGATTTGGTAGACCAGTTCCAACTGCTGCCTCAGTTGTACATCTGGTTGGAGCGGCAGAGTATTTAAACTCGAGGACCAACAGACCGAAGATCGTCCGAGGAAATGGGAAGTGCCTGACGTTGACTTGCGGTCCACACGATCTCCAGCATAGTCAGAGTCTGAATATCCAACGAGATCAAATGAAGAACCCTTGGGATACCATAATCCAAGTGTTGGTGTGTGAGCTAGATATCGAAGAATATGTTTCACAGTCTTATTGTGTGATTCCTTCAGTGTAGCTTGAAATCGGGCACAATTGCAAACACTACGCATAATATCTGGCCTAGATGCACATAGCTACAATAAAGACCCAATCATGGAGCGGTATACCTTTTGATCGAAGACTTGACCATTTTCATCAGTGCATAGATGGCCATTTGTGGGCATTGGAATTTTGACCCCTTTGCAATCTTGCATGCCGAATTTCCTCAATACTTCTTTGAGGTATTTCTCCTGCGATATGAATATACCATTGCTCTGTTGACGAATTTGAAGACCTTAAAAGAATTTCAATTCTCCCATCATAGACATTTGATATTCTTCAGTCATCATATAGGCAAATTCATCACTATAACGTTGGTCACTACAGCCAAACATAATATCATCAACATATATTTGGCACACAAACAATTCACCATCATAAGATTTTGTGAAAAGAGTTGGGTCGAGTGAACCGGGTTTGAAGCCTTTCTTCATGAAGAACTCCTTCAAAGTGGCATACCATGCCCGAGGGGCTTGCTTGAGGCCATACAGGGCCTTGTTGAGTCTGAAGACTTTGTCGGGATTCTTTGAATCTTCAAACCCTCGGGGTTGAGCAACATATACTTCTTCCTCAAGCATACCATTGAGGAATGCACTTTTCACATACATTTGTTGTAAGATAATATCATGATGGTTAGCGTAAGCAAGTAATATGCGAATATCCTCAAGTCTGGCAATAGGTGCAAAAGTTTCATCGAAATCAATTCCTTCAACCTGTGTGTAGCCTTGAGCCACAAGCCGTGCCTTATTCCTCACCACAAGGCCATTTTCATCTTGCTTGTTGCGGTAGATCCACTTTGTGCCAATGATGTTGTGCTTGCGAGGATCTGGACGTTTGACCAGTTCCCAGACATTGTTGGGCTCGAACTGATGTGATTCTTCTTGCATAGCTTGAATCCACTCAGGCTCCAGAAATGCTTCATCTACCTTTGTTGGATCTGAGATAGAGGCAAAAGCAAAGTGCCCATAAAAGTTAGATAAATGTGAAGATTTTGAGCGAGTGAGAGGACCTGGTGCTTCAATGTCATCAATGATCTTCTCAATTTGCACTTCGTTAGCAATGCGAGGATGAGTGGGTTGTCTTCGAGGAATTTGATCAGCATTCCCTTCAGGAGCATTTTCTTCAGCACCATTTTCTTCAGGTGCGCCAGCTCGGTAATCATCACGATCAGGAATGAATTCTTCAGCAGATTCTTCGGTAGGAATGACATCCTCAGCAGCCTTGAACTTGATGGAATCTTCAGGTGCTGGTTCATCTATCACAGAAGGTAGGTGCTCTCTTTGCGAGCCATTAGTTTTATCGAACCGCACATCTACAGTGTCAACAACTTTGTAAAGAACACTGTTGAAGACTCTATAGGTGTGCGAGTCCTTTCCATAACCAAGCATAAAACCTTCATGTGCTTTCGGTGAGAATTTTGAAGTGTGATGAGGATCTCTAATCGAACATTTAGCACCGAAGACTTTGAAGTAACTCACATTTGGCTTTTTGTCAGTGAGGAGTTCATAAGCAGTTTTCTTGAAGAATTTGTGAAGATATACCCTGTTGATGACATGGCATGCAGTATCAATTGCCTCAATACAGAAGTGACGAGGCGTCTTGTATTCATCAAGCATAGTGCGAGCCATTTCAGCAAGGGTTCTGTTCTTGCGCTCCACGACGCCATTTTGCTGAGGAGTATAAGGAGCAGATAACTCATGAGTAATACCAAGTTCATCAAGATAGCGATCTAGACCAGAATTCTTGAACTCGGTCCCATTGTTAGTTCTGATGTGCTTGATCTTCACACCAAAGTTGGTTGAAGCCCTCGAGGAAAATCATTTGAAGACTTCCTGCACTTCATGTTTGTAAGTGACAATGTGCACCCATGTCTAACAAGAATAATCATCAACAATAACAAATCCATATTGATATGCATCATTAAGAATTGCAGAATAGTGGTTAGGACCAAAGAGAACCATGTGAAGCAATTCAAATGGACGAGTGGTAGTCATGACAGTCTTCGCTGGATGCTTGGCCTTTGTCATCTTTCCAGCTTCACAAGCTCCGCATAAGTGATCCCTGAGGAATTTGACATTCTCAATGCCAGTGACATGCTTATTTTTCGCAAGCATGTGTAGATTCCTCATTCCAGCATGACCAAGTCTTCGATGCCATAGCCAGCCTTCTGAAGCTTTTGCAAGTAAGCACACAGCTGGTTGTGGTCCTGTAGAGAAATCAACAATATACAGATCTCCTCTCCTAAAGCCTTCGAAGACTTTGGAATGGTCAGCTTCCATGATCACAACACAACGATATCTTCCAAAGACAACAACCATATCGAGATCACAAAGCATTGAGACAGACATGAGGTTGTATCCTAAGGACTCGACAAGCATGACTTTGTCCATGTGTCGATTGTTTGAGATCGCAACCTTACCTAGACCCAAAACCTGACTTTTTCCTTTGTCAGCGAAGATGATATGCTTCAGATGTGACGGTGAGAGCGGAGCATCCATCAATAGATTCTTGTCACCCGTCATGTGATTTGTACATCCACTATCGAGGACCCACTCGTTTGCTTTGGGCTGATCATGCTGTAGATGAATTAGTGCAACTTACGAACTCATATACTTCATCAGTGAAGAATATGACATCAATATCATCAGTTCAATTTCATCAAGCAATAGCACATATAGATCAGTATGAGGACGTGAGAAATGAAAATTCATTTCTTCATGATTAGCCTGCGTCCTTTCAGGCACTGTTCAGGTCTCCATCTAATTCTTCAGACATTTTAAGCACATCTGGAGACCCGGTCCTGCATAAGAGATTAGTTCTTTTTCTTCACCACCCACATCTGAAGGGGTGGAATAGAGTTCATCACTCTGCGAGCACCATATGAGAAAGGTGGCATAGAAGCTAGACCGCTTCGTTTCACATAAGAGGGGTTAGGGTAAGCTTATGAATAAGCAGAGAAATTCTTCGAGGACTTATGAACATAATGATTTGAAGAATAACGTTCATATTCATAGCCCCTAGCTCTACCCTGCGAAACAGAAGGGTTAGCACGATGATGATCATATGCGGACTTTGATCCTTTTGAGGAATTTGATCCACGTGAAGAATTAGGTCCATATGAAGAATTGGATCTGGGGTTCCTGTTCTTCACAGGTGGTGGTGTCATGAGGACATTCACCTGAAGACTTTCAAGATAACTTTTGGGAACCCAGATTTTCTTCATAGGGGAACCGTTCCTGCAGTTAGTGCCAATAAATCTAGCAAATACTTCACCATTTTGATTTTTGAACAGTTTATAGTTAGAGTCAAATGACTCATCAGAAGAATGAGGAGATTCACATGTAAAGCCAGATAACTTGGATGGATCAACTGGAGGTCCCTTTGCAGCAACCCATGAGGTTTTGGGGTACTGCTCAGGCTTTCAATATGTTCCATCAGCATTGAGTTTCCTCTCAAAGGCAATACCCTCCTTCCTAAGGTTTCTGTTTAGGATCTGCTTTTTGAGCACATCACAAAGAATCTGATGCCCTTTGAGACTTTTGTACATGCCTGTCGTGTATAATTCCTTCAGCCCTGCATCATTAGTAGTACTAGCAATGTCCTCAGATGAGGAATTAGTGATAGCAGAGACAGGTGAAGAATTTGTATCATTTGAAGCATTTGAACATTCAGGTGAAGAATTAGCAGATTCATGTTCAATGCACTTTAGACATGGAGGAACAAATTCTTCCCGAGTAGCGCTGATTTGTTGAGCAAGTAATGAATCGCGCTCCTTCTAAAGATCATCATAACTCACTCTTAGCTTCTCAAGATCTTGCCTTCTTTGAAGAAATTCATAAGAAAGCTTCTCGTGATCAGATGAGAGAGTGTTATGACGACTTTGAAGGTTGTCAAACTTAGACTGAAGTCTCTGAAGATTTTCAGTTAAGTCTTTAGTGCGGTCCATTTCATCACCCAACATATCATCACTTTTGTCAAGCATGTTTTGAAGCTTTTCAATAGCCTTTTGTTGTTTCACAGCAATTTTAGCAAGTTTAGAGTAGCTAGGCTTAAGATTTTCATCAGATTCATCCTCACTTGATTCAGAGGAGGGGTATTTAGTTACCTTGGCACCCTTTGCCATGAAGCAATAGGTGGGAGCGTAGTCATCATTGCCTTCATCAGCATTGTTGGTGTTGCCATTTTCTTCAGCGCTGAACATAGATTTGCTGACAAATGCGGTAGCAAGAGCTAGACTTGCCACACCAGACTCAGACTCCTCGGATGCCTCCTCTTCCTCATGATCCTCAGATTCAGCCTCAGAATCCATTTCCTTGCCAATGAATGCCCGAGCCTTCTTGGAGCTGCTCTTCTTAAGAGATGAAGACTTTGAGGATTTTGATGATGAAGACTTTGAAGATTCTTTCTTCTTCTTGGCGTCATCAGAACTGTAATCCTTGTATTTCTTCTTCTTTAATTCCTTGTCCCACTGAGGACAATCTTGAATGTAGTGACTAGGCTTCTTGCATTTGTGGCACAACCTTTTCTTGTAGTCACTGGATGAGCAATCGTTGCTCCTTTAGGATTTTCCTAAGTGACCACGTCTTGAGAACTTCTGAAATTTCTTCATGAGCAATACTAGTTCCTGGCTCAGTTCTTCAGGATCACCAAGGCTGCTGGTAGAGTCTTCTTCCTCATACTCAGAGACTGCCTTGGCCTTCAGAGCACGTGGTTTGCCATAGCTCGAACCATAGAGATCTCTCTTCTCAGCAAGCTGGAACTCATGAGGGTTCAACCTCTCAAGGATATCAGCCGGATCAAGTGACTTGTAATCAACACGCTCTTGAATCATCAGTGCCAGAGTGTCAAATGAAGAATCGAACGATCTCAGCAATTTCTTCACCACCTCATGGTCGGTGATGTCAGTGGCGCCAAGCGCTTGAAGCTCATTTGAGAAATCAGTGAGGCGATCGAAGGTTTGCTAAACATTTTCATTGTCGAGTCTTTTGAAGCGGTTGAAGAGATTGCGAAGAACGTCAACACGAGAGTCACGTTGAGTTGAGACTCCTTCGTTTACTTTGGAGAGCCCATCCCAAATAATCTTAGCAGTTTCCAAAGCACTCACTCTACCATACTGCCCTTTACTCAGATGGCCACATATGATATTCTTCGCTTGAGAATCGAGTTTCTTGAATATCTTCACATCGGCAGCATTCAGGGCAGGTGTGACTGAGGGACCACCATTTTCCACAATGTACCAGAGATCATTGTCAATTGCCTACAGATGCATTCGCATCTTATTCTTCCAGTAGGGGTAGTCCGTGCCATCGAAGGTAGGACACCCAGCAGAGACCTTAATCATACCTGCGGTCGACATAACTAGAACTCCAGGTGGTTAAACCAAAATCACACAGAACAAGGGAGTACCTTTCTCTCATACCAATTGAAAGTGCGTTATATCAACTAGTGGGGGGGGGTGAATAGGCAATTTTTATGAATTCTTCACTGAGGAATTTGCTGGTGAGGAAATTCCTAAATGAAGAACTACTTGCAGCGGAATAAGTACTCGGAAAGGAACATAACAGAACAAAAGCATAGTGAACATGATGAAATGAAGACAAGCACAGAGTACAGAAAACGTAAACACAGGATCAACACAAGGAAGAAGACGCACAGACTGAAGAAATAGAACTGAGGAAATTGAGAAGGTCTTTAGTCAATATCTTCAAACAGATATGAACGGGCACACAACAACATACATGAGGAATTTAAAGAGTTGAGGAAATAGAACCAGTAGCTCGGTGAAGACAATGATTTGGGAGACAAGTTCCAACTGCTGTCTCAGTTGTACATCTGGTTGGAGCGGCTGAGTATTTAAACTCGAGGACACCCAGTCCCGGACACACAGTCGTCACCGTATTCTCCTTGAGCTAAAGTCACACAGACCACGCCCAATCACTCATGGTAAGTCTTCAGGTGACTTCCGAACCTTCACAAACTCGGTCACTCGGCGATCCACAATTCCTCTTGGATGCTCTAGACCTTGATGTCTAACCGTCTGGAAGAAGCAGAGTCTTCAAAGGTAACAAGCGTCGGATCCACGCAGGATCAATCTATTCAGTGATGCTCAATCACTTGGGGTTTTGTAGGTTTGGGTTTGGCATTTCCTCACTTGATGATTTTCACTCAAAGTCCTCGGAGGATGGGTTGCTCTCAAATGACAAGTGTCAGTTTCTCTCGGAGCAGCCAACCAACTAGTGGTTGTAGGGGGCATCTATGTATAGCTGGGGAGCAGCCCGACATGATAAGACATAAATGCCCTTGTCTGATATGACCGTTAGGTGGGTAGATATTTTGGGACAGCTGGCGCGTAGCACAGCAATGGTTAGAATATTTGGGTTCGAATTCCACACGGCTATCATGTTCCTCACTTGGTAGGGAATCCGCACTTGCGAATTCCTAACTCTTCAGTCAGAACAAATTCTTCAGATACCAGAAGAACTTCGTATTTGTCACTGAAGAATATGACTGAACTACGCGAGATTTCCAATGGATTCACTCGAAGGGATTGGTAGGTGTAGGATTTTGAGTTGAGCATCACATGGAAATTTTTCCTTTGTATTTCCTCGACCCCCTTTAACAGTACGGTGTTTCCTATGACTCAGGAAAGAGAAAATGAAACTAAGAAAACAAGAGTCTCCACGCTTCATGTTCCTCGAATGATTACCAAGTCTTCAAGGTCACACCAATTTCTTCACTTTCAAAGTCTTCAGAAAGTCTTCAAAAATCCAAAGTCTTCAGTCGAAGAACTTCATTTTTAGGGGTCGACTTTCTCTGTAAATATCAAACTCCTCATAGACATATAGACCTGTGTACACTCACAAACGCATCAGTCCCTTAACCTATAAGTCTTCAGTACACCAAAATCACTAAGGGGCACTAGATGCACTTACAAGTATCCACTATGTTCTGAGATTGATGTTGCTATGACTTTGCTATGCTTAATGCTTGTCACTAGGGCCCGAGTGCCATGATTTCAGATCTGAACCTATTATGTTTTCATGAATATATGTGTGTTCTTGATCCTATCTTGCAAGTCTATAGTCACCTATTATGTGTTATGATCCGACAACCCCGAAGTGACAATAATCGGGATACTTATCGGTGATGACCGTAGTTTGAGGAGTTCATGTATTCACCATGTGTTAATGCTTTGGTCTGGTTCTCTATTAAAAGGAGGCCTTAATATCCCTTAGTTTCCACTAGGACCCCGCTGCCACGGGAGGGTAGGACAAAAGATGTCATGCAAGTTCTTTTCCATAAGCATGTATGACTATTTACGAATACATGCCTACATTACATTGATGAATTGGTGCTAGTTCTGTGTCACCCTATGTTATAGCTATTACATGGGGAATCGCATCCGGCATAATTATCCATCACTGATCCATTGCCTACGAGCTTTTCATATATTGTTCTTCGCTTATTTACTTTTCCATTGCTACTGTTACAATCACTACAAAACACCAAAAATATTGCTATTACTATCTTTACCTTTTACCACCGTTACCATTACTATCATATTACTTTGATACTAAATACCTTGCTGCAGATACTAAGTTATCCAGGTGTGATTGAATTGACAACTCAACTGCTAATACTTAAGAATATTCTTTGGCTCCCCTTGCGTCGAATCAATAAATTTGGGTTGAATACTTTACCCTCGAAAGTTGTTGCGATCCCCTATACTTGTGGGTCATCAAGACTAATTTCTGGCGCCGTTGCCGGGGAGCATAGCTCTATTCTCTGAGTCACTTGGGATTTATATCTGTTGATCACTATGAAGAACTTGAAAGATGCTAAAATGAAGGTCTATCCCTCAACTATGAGGGGAGGTAAGGAACTGCCATCTAGCTCTGCACTAGATTCTCCTTCTATTATTAATAAGCTTGCGACACCTAAACCTGCTACTGCTATGAATTCCGATATGTCGCATGTTATCGATGATGCCACTTCTGCTTTGCATGGTACTTATGATGAAACTACTACTATGCGATTAGGTGAATTTCCTGATGAACAACTTGCTAGGGCTAGAGAGAATGAAATTATTGAAGATGCTATTATTGATGATAGTGATAATGAAAATTCTCCCAATGATTATGTATTGCCTGTTGTTCCTGAGGGTTATGTTATGAATAAAGAAGCTGCTGAAGCTATCTTTGATTGCAATGATAGATATGATCTCAAGAAACTATTAGCTAAATGGAAGCAGCAATCTCTTAATGCCAGAATGAAACCTGACCTTGCTTTTGCTACTTCACCTATCTGCGTTACTGATAAGGATTATGAATTCTCTGTCGATCCTGAAATTATTACTTTGGTAGAATCCGATCCTTTTTATGGCCTTGAATCTGAGACTGTTGTGGCACATCTTACCAACTTGAATGATATAGCTACCCCGTTTACTCATGATGAGAAGTCTCGCTACTTTTATATCCTTAAGATATTTCCGTTCTCATTAAAGGGTGATGCTAAGACTTGGTATAATTCTTTTGCTCCTGGATGTGTGCGTAGTCCCCAGGATATGATTTATTACTTCTGTGCTAAATATTTCCCAGCTCATAAGAAACAAGCTGCCTTGCGAGAAAGATATAATTTTGTGCAAATCAAAGAAGAGAGTCTCCCACAAGCTTGGGGGAGGCTTCTCCGATTACTTAATGCTTTGCCTGATCATCCACTTAAGAAAAATTAAATACTTGATATCTTTTATAATGGACTAACCAATGCTTCCAAGGATTACTTGGATAGTTGTGCTGGTTGTGTTTTCAGGGAAAGAACAGTCGACGAAGCTGAGTTACTATTGAATAGTATGTTGACTAATGAAAATAATTGGACTCTCCCTGAGCCAATTTCTGAGGAAATTCCTGAACCAATTGAGCCAACTCCTGAGCCTATTCCTAAACCCACTCCGAAGAAGAGAGGTGTTCTATTTCTCAGTCCTGAAGATATGCAAGAGGCAAAGAAATCAATGAAAGAGAAAGGTATTAAAGCTGAAGATGTTAAGAATTTACCACCTATTGAAGAAATACATGGTCTTAATATACCGCCTGTTGAAGAAACACATTGTCTTGATAACCCGACACAGGTAGTAAAGGTAAATTCCCTCTATAGATATGATAAGGATGAAATCCCATCTACTAAATTTCATAGCCCTTGCTTAGATGAATTTGATGCTTTCATGAATAGACAAGCAAATTTCAATGATTATGTTGGTAGACAATTGAAGAATAATGCTTATACGATAGTATGCTTGAATGATTATGTAGCTAGAGTTAAAAGTGAACTTAAACTCACTAGTAAACATGCTTCCATGATTGCTACTCAAGCTAAACAAGTACTTAAGGCTCAGAATGAATTGCTTGCTGAACTGAATAATAAAAATGACTTTGCTGTTAGAGTGGCTACTAGAACTGGTAGAATGACTCAGGAACCTTTGTATCCTGAAGGCCACCCTAAAAGAATTGAACAAGATTCTCAGAAAAATAATCTAGATGTTCCTAGTTCTTCTAAGAAGAGGAAAAAGAAGAATGATAGGACTTTGCAAACTTCTAGTGAACCTAATGAAGAAACACTTGAGAATCCTAATAATACTTCTGTCTCTGATGCTGAAAAACAATCCGGAGATGAACATGAACCCGATGATAATGCTAATAAAGATGTTCATGTAGATGCTCAACCTAGTAATAATAATGATATAGAAATTGAACCTGCGGTTGGTCTTGATAACCCACAATCAAGAAACCAACATTATGATAAAAGAGATTTTGTTGCTAGGAAGCATGGTAGAGAAAGAGAACCATGGGTTCAGAAACCCATGCCCTTTCCTCTTAAACCATCCAAGTCAAAGGATGATGAGGACTTTGAGTGTTTTGCTGAAATGATTAGACCGATTTTCTTACGCATGCGCTTAACTGATATGCTTAAAACAAACCCTTATGCCAAATATATGAAAGATATCATCACTAATAAGAAGAAAATACCTGAAACTAAGATTTCCACCATGCTTGCCAACTATACCTTTAAGGGTGGAATACCTAAGAAACTTGGTGATCCCGGAGTACCCACTATACCTTGCTCTATTAAAAGAAATTATGTTAAAACTGCTTTATGTGATTTAGGAGCCGGTGTTAGTGTTATGCCTCTTTCCTTGTACCGTAGACTTGAATTAAGTAAGTTGACACCTACTGAGATATCTTTGCAAATGGCTGACAAATCAACTGCTATACCTGTCGGCATTTGTGAGGACGTGCCTGTTGTTATTGCAAATGTTACTATCTTAACAGACTTCGTTATTCTTGATATTCCCGAGGACGATAGTATGTCTATTATTCTTGGTAGACCCTTTTTAAATACTGCAGGAGCTGTTATTGATTACAACAAGGGCCATGTCACCTTTCATCTTAATGGAAATGAGCATACGGTACATTTTCCGAGGAAGCAAATCCAAGTTCATAGCCTAAATACTATTGAGAAAATTCCATCAATTATTATTGGAGGTTTTGAATTTCCTCTCCCTACTATCAAGAAAAAGTATGATATTATTATTGTTGGGGATTTTCATATCCCCGTTGAGGTAACTTAGTGTCACTTTGGAATTTCTCCGGTTCCGTGTTATGCGGAATGAGTTTGTTAACAAGACTTGATCAACCTTGTTAGTGGATTCATTTTAATGATCATGAGATGGATGAAACTAGAAGGCACAATCTTCTATACTTTCTTTTTACTTTCTGATATTTAGATTCAATAAAGCAAAAATACTATTTTCCGTTTGTTTTCTGAATTATCCGTGCATTAAAAAATAGTCCGAAAATAAAAGTGCTCCAAATGCCCTGCAAATTTAGTATGACTTTTTTCTGGAATATTGGAGGATTTTAAGCACTAAAATTACTGCAGGAGGGGCAAGCACCAGGCCACGAGAGTGGAGGGCGCGCCCCCCCATAGGGCGCACCCCCTGTGTTGTGGGCCCCTGGTAGCACCCCTCCACTTATGCCAGCACCCACACACTCCATCTTCTACCCAAAAAATCCCCATCCAGCTCAAGCATGAGTTCTAACTTGTTTTGCTGCGATTTTCGATCTCCTTGCTCAAAGCTCCATTCACAAAACTGCTTTGCGATATTGTTGCTTGGTATGTGACTCGTCCATTGGTCCAATTAGTTTTTGTTCTAGTGCTTTATTCATTGCAAATCCTTGCTGCTTTGGTGACCCTGTTCTTGAGCTTGCATGTTAAATTTATGAGGTTCCAAGTAATTCTAATGCATGGTAAGGCTGTAGGCACTTGTAGGAGTAGTTGCTATCAATCTTGTTAAGTTTTATGCACTTTTATTTTGAAGTTACTAAAATTTCAGAATTATTTCAGAAAAAGAAATATGCTTAGGAGAATGTACCAAGGTGGTTCCTCGGTGAAGAAAGGGCCCAGGATTGCTATACGTGAGCAAGATGTTGAATTGCCAAGGAACGCGGATGTACGAGCTTGTGAGTGGCCATCCGATGATTTTATGGTCAGAGCAGGCTTTAAGGAGGAATTTGACGCGTATGTGCGTAACGCCGAGCTGGAGGACTTCTTACAAGATAAGTGTCCTCATTACTACCAATTGACTGATTCCTTTGTGCGGAGGTTTAAATATAACTGTACGCGTAATTCTCCTAGTATCCTATTTGATATTTATGATACATCTTACACCATGGACTTAGTGGATTTTACAAATGCTTGCAAACTCCCGCAGTGGGGTAATATTAATGATCCTGACAAATCTGAATTTATAGATTTTCTTGCTAGTATTACTGTGGGAGAATCTAGGGACATAGCACAAGCTACCATAGGGAGCATTCACTTTCCTGCTATACATTATTTTGCTCTCTTCATTGGTAGATGTATTAAAGGTAAGGATGAAGCATGTCACATGTGTGTCCCTGATCTGTGTGTCCCCAAGAGTGTTGTGTTAGGTTATAAAGGTCATAACTTGGGGGCAATAGTTGCACGAAGGTTGCAGAATAATAATAGAAAGGGAAATTTCTTTGGAGGAATTTATGCAACTCGTGTGGCTAATTATCTTGGTATAGCCCCACGAGAGGGAGATATGATCTTACCCCCTGTTTATTTGGATAAAGAAGCTATGTTTAATCATCACTTCCTTGAGAGGAATGAACAATTCCTCCATTATCGACTAATCTATGACAGACGCAACATCGTCCCTGTTACTCTTCATGCTCCCTACCTTTTTGATTATCAGGCAAAAAGAAGATATGTTGTCACTAGGGAGGAAGCAGCTGAATACGAGAGGGGACTGGAGGCAGCTCGCCAACACGCTGCAGCTCAGGAGGCGGTTGCCGCTTCAGCTCAGTACAACCCCGGTTTTAGTTATGGATATCAGCCAGGAGGTCCCTGGTACTAGACCAACTTAGGCCAAAAGCCTAAGCTTGGGGGAGTACGTATTCTCACCGACTTTACATTCATGTTCACACACTAGTTGTCGGTGCTCATACTCTTTCATTGTATTATCCATGTTAGTTTAAATTTCCTTTTTCTAGTTTTCTTCTTGTGTGTTTGATAAACCTTGAGAAAAACCAAATAAAAAATAGTTAGTTTAATTTCCATGCTTGTAGTAGAAGTTAAAATGAAAACCCAAAAAGATTTCTAGTTCTTCTTCTTTCTTGTTGGGAGCTTTCCCGTGTGAATAGTTTTATTTTCTTTTCTTTTTCCTTTGGGGGGGTCGAGAAGACCATATTGAAATTGCTTAGTGGCTCTCATATGCATGATTGTTTATTTAACTTAGAACCCATATTACTTGTCTTCTCTTTTAAGTTGAATGCTTGCAGATTCCATCTTAGTCCTATGCACGTACACTCTTATTATTATACACATCGTTCGGTCGTGCAAGTGAAAGGCAGTAATGACGATATATGATGGACTTATTGAGATGAGAAAAGCTAGTATGAACTCGACCTCTCTTGTTTTTGTAAATATGATGAGTTCATCGTTCCTGAGTCAGCTTATTATGAAGTAAACATATTTGCAATGACATTTAGAGATTATAGTTGCTTGTGCCATGCTTGATTAGCTATTAGTTATAATGGTTTACCTTGCGTGCCAACATGCTATTAGAATGATCATGATGTGATACAATGGGATGGTATCCTCCTTCGAATGAATTGAGTGACTCGACTTGGCACATGTTCACGCATGTAGTTGAAATAAAATCAACATAGCCTTCACGATATTTATGTTCATGGTGGATTATATCCTACTCATGTTTATACTCGGTGTGAATTAGTTTTAATGCATGTTTATGACTGTTGTCGTTCTCTCAGTTGGTCGCTTCCCAGTCTTTTGCTAGCCTTCACCTGTACTAAGCGCGAATACTTCTTGTGCATCCAAACTCCTTAAACCCCAAAGTTGTTCCATATGAGTCCACTATACCTTCCTATATACGGTATTTACCTGCCGTTCCAAGTAAATTTGTATGTGCCAAACTCCAAACCTTCAAATGTGTTTTGTATGCTCTAGCCGCTCATGTTTCCACTAGGGTTTCATATATCTTCCATGCTAGGTGCGTTATTCTCAGAGGAGTGGACTCCGCTCCTCATTCATGAGAAAGGGCCGGTAACCGGGATGCCCAGTCCCATGATCCAAAAAGATCAAAGCAAATCAAAATAATTAAACCAAACTCCCCCAGGGCTATTGTTAGTTGGAGGCACTCGTTGTTTCGAGCAAGCCATGGGTTGATGCTTGTTGGTGGTTGGGGGAGTAAAAACTTTTACCATTCTGCGTGGGAACTGCCTATAATGCATGTAGTATGGAAGATACAGCCATCTCATAGTTGTTGCATTGACAGCGAAAGTATGCCGCTCAAAATGTTATTCAATCTCTATTTTAAAATCGAGCTCTAGCACCTCTACAAATCCCTGCTTCCCTCTGCGAAGGGCCTATCTATTTACTTTTATGTTGATTCATCACCTTCTTATTAAAAAGCACCCGCTGGAGAGCACACTGTCATTTGCATTCATTATTATTGGTTTATATTGTGTATGACTTGACTGGATCTCTTTTACCATGAATTACAATATTTAGTCAGTCCTTGATCTTTAAAGGTGCTCTCCATTTATGTTTTGCGGTCTCAGAAAGGGCTAGCGAGATACCATTTTGTTATATCATGTTATGATTGTTTTGAGAAAGTGTTGTCATCCGAGTTTTATTATTATGGCTCGCTAGCTGATTGTGTTATTGATATGAGTAATTGCGAGACCTAAGTGTTATTGTGAATATGGTTAGTTTATAATATTGCTAAAACTTGAATGCTGGCTTTTCATGTTTACAACAACAAGAGAAAATAGAGTTTGTAAAAGTTTTTCTTTATGACTTTCAGTTTATCAACTGAATTGCTTGAGGACAAGCAAAGGTTTAAGCTTCGGGGAGTTGATACGTCTCCAATGTATCTACTTTTCCAAACACTTTTTCCCTTGTTTTGGACTCTAACTTGCATGATTTCAATGAAACTAACCCGGACTGACGCTGTTTTCAGCAGAACTGCCATGATGTTGTTTTATGTGTAGAAAAGAAAAGTTCTCGGAATGACCTCCAAATCTACGGAGACACTTTTTGGAGTTAATAAGAATTTCTGGGCGAAAGAAATACACCAGGGGGCCCAGGGCCTATCCACGAGACAGGGGGGCGCCCCCCTGTAGGGCGCGCCCCCCTATCTCGTGGGCCCAGTGGACCTCCACCGTCCTCGAATCCAACACTATATCTTCTGTTTTGCGGAGAAAAAAATCAGAGAGAAAGTTTCATCGCGTTTTACAATACAGAGCCGCCGCCAAGCCCTAATCTCTCCCGGGAGGGCTAATCTGGAGTCCGTTCGGGGCTTCGGAGAGGGGGATTTGTCGCCGTCGTCATCATCAACCATCCTCCATCACCTATTTCATGATGCGCACCGCCGTGCGTGAGTAATTTCATCGTAGGCTTGCGGGACAGTGATGGGTTGGATGAGATTTACCATGTAATCAAGTTAGTTTTGTTAGGGTTTGATCCCTAGTATCCACCATGTTCTGAGATTGATGTTGCTATGACTTTGCTATGCTTAATGCCTGTCACTAGGGCCTGAGTGCCATGATTTCAGATCTGAACCTATTATGTTTTCATGAATATATGTGTGTTCTTGATCCTATCTTGCAAGTCTATAGTCACCTATTATGTGTTATGATCCGACAACCCCGAAGTGACAATAATCGGGATACTTCTCGGTGATGACCGTAGTTTGAGGAGTTCATGTATTCACCATGTGTTAATGCTTTGGTCTAGTTCTCTATTAAAAGGAGGCCTTAATATCCCTTAGTTTCCACTAGGACCCCGCTGCCATGGGAGGGTAGGACAAAAGATGTCATGCAAGTTCTTTTCCATAAGCACGTATGACTATTTACGGAATACATGCCTACATTACATTGATGAACTGGAGCTAGCTAGTTCTGTATCACCCTATGTTATAGCTATTACATGAGGAATCACATCCGACATAATTATCCATCACTGATCCATTGCCTACGAGCTTTTCATATATTGTTCTTCGCTTATTTACTTTTTCGCTGCTACTGTTACAATCACTACAAAACACCAAAAATATTGCTATTACTATCTTTACCTTTTACCACCGTTACCATTACTATCATATTACTTTGCTACTAAGTACCTTGCTCCAGATACTAAGTTATCCAGGTGTGGTTTAATTGACAACTCAACTGCTAATACTCAAGAATATTCTTTGGCTCCCCTTGTGTCGAATCAATAAATTTGGGTTGACTACTTTACCCTCAAAAGTTGTTGCGATCCCCTATACTTGTGGGTCATCAACCCACTTTTGGGTGTTTGGCAGAGTGCATGAAGGGTGCATGAGTCCACACTAGTAGGTAACAAAAATACACGAAGAGGAAACAACTATATTGAGATGAGAATGCAACCAAACACACCCACACGCTTTGTGCTACAGTGACTGATCTGCACCGTCTGAGTTTGATCCAACGGTCATGTTGCGCCGAGACATGGACATGGCCATGCAGAGGGCGCCTAAACACCACCGAAGTCCCTCTGCTTCTCGAGGCGCACGATGTTGGTGATGTAGGGTGCAACTGCTCGCAGAGCCCACTCCCGGTCCACGGGAGCCAGTTCGTCAAAGACGGCATCCAATGGCACGAATGGATTCCGGTGACGGAGCCTTGAAAGGATTCGCCCGACAACGGCGACGGCAGCCTGCAACCCCTCCTTGTCCAGCTCAGCCCCCACCATCACGCGGAGACGGCTCAGCTCCTGGGTGATATAGGTGAAGAAGGAGACCAGGTCAGGAAGTCGCAGCTCGTTGAAGTCGACCGGGTGGTCGAAAGTGTTTAGCCCGATGGCCGGCATAGTCGCACTGGCACGACGGTAGGCATCGCGCAACCGCAACACGTGCTTGGCAACTTGGTTCACCAAGTGGCTGAGGCGATCCTGGACCTCGTCACGATCGGCCCGCTTGCGCTCCAGCCAGCTCCCCTGACGGCCTATCGTATCTCCCTCTTTCTGCAGCAACGCCGCCGACGCCTCGAGCATCTTTGTGGTGGACGTCTGCCGCTTTTGAAGCTCCGTGAAATCCCGCACATAAAGGAGGAGCATGGCACTCCTCTCCTCCTTGAGCTCATGGAGCTCCATGTCCTTGGCCCTGAGCTCCGCATCCTTGGCATGGATCTCCTGAGTCAGGCGCCTCACCTCGGACTCCGTGATCTGCTACGCCGCCATGGCACCAGGTAGAATCAATGGGGAGAGGAAGCAAAGGGGGCGAAACGGCTGAAAGGCAATGTAATCTACGGGAAAGCGGAGGGAGCCAGCTGAGGAGCGGGGAATCTTTTGGTTTTCACAACGGTAAAACACCAGTCGGCGACTTCTCACATCAGGGAGCAGTGGGTTTTATAGGCGGAGTCATCATGACTAATTGCTTCCACGCCTGCTCCCATCAATCAAAAAATTAAAAATGCTGACGTGCCTTATCCCATCAATCAAAAAATTAAAAATCATGCCGCACCCAAACACCAGAGCAACGTCGCGGTGGATATCTAAATTTACCTGCCGGCAAGTAGATAAAAAAGGGGTGAAAAAACAAATGTGGCGGAGGCTTAGCTAATCGGTCGAACTAGCCCAACTAGCTAGCCACCGTGCTTCACTGATGTACTCGGCGGGAAAGGTGGTCTTTCGTGATTTGATGACTCATTTACTTGCTTCGGTGCTATGACCGAGGAGGACCCATAAAACCTGCAGTAGGGCATCGCACATCAGGAAGAATATATGCGTGCACCACCTGGGAGGACCCCGAAACCGCGCGGTAGGGTGTGCCACGTCTTGGCACGGAGGAAAAATGTGCGTGTAAAAATATACTCCCTCCGTCTAGGTGTGTAAGTCATCTTACGAAAATCAAATAATCCCAAAACACTTAGGCGCGGTGCATTAACTTCTATCTCGTTTCTTGTTTCTTGACATATCAAACAATAAGAGATGAGGGGTGTGCATGCTTTTAATGATTTGAGACTACCAAACACGACATGAAGTGGTTAGTTCATTGCATGCAATGTTATTAATTAGCAAATAAACATCAAGGTCTCTCGTTTTCCCCTCCTCCTTGGACACGGTGACTTACTCACCTAGACGGAGGGAGTACTGTATCAGACGTCGGCAGTAACTCTAGTACCTATGGTTTGACCTCGGGACCCAGCCAGTCGGTCAAAAACACCCCACTAGCCACACACCTTCATCATGCAAACGTGGCACGGAGGATATATGTGGTTAGCTCCGTCTCGACCAGCCACAACGTCTCTTATTCTAGGTGATTCTTCTATTTTCCAAGCTTTTTTGTTGTTGTAATAACACCACGGCAAGCTAGCGCCGCTCTTTGTGTGTGCCCGTGCAAAGGTTAGACGATGGAGAGAAGAGGGATTGAGATGGCAGACCTGGGCCCCACCAGTAAGTGAGACAACGGTCATGCACGTGTTGACGAGGCACTCCCTCTACTATACTCAACGTAATACTGTATAAAATCAAGTTATGGACAAAGCTAACAACTGTTGTTGTTTCTGGCTATCGACTTACGCTTTTTAGTCCAGGTTGCCAGTTCGAATCTCCTCTTCCAGATTTGTTAGTTTTAGACCCAAATTTTATTAATGACAAGTGGGACCCCTGTGTGTTGTTCCGATATTTCAGTGTAGGATGGGTTTTTTTTGAACAAACACTTTGCACAGTTAGACAAGTAACAGCACGAGTTACACGTATTTTGCAAGTTTATGAACAAAAATGATAGCGGCATAGAATATCACATCCACCCCACAGCTTAGATACCATGGTGATACGAGTTTTTACACTATTGGAAGTGAGATCCAATGGCTTGGGAGTAGTCTTTGTAATTATGCGCAATTTCCAAACTCTCCAAAGGTTTTTTTGCAAATAAAACATTCAGGCCTCGTGTGTACCGCTGCATCTTCGATCCAACGGCTCCCCGTTGCTCATATTAGGTGCTCCCCATAGCTTAATTACCCGCTACGGTGATATGAGCATCTCGGTCGTCTGATCAGTGATCAGATGGCACATGCGTAGTACTTGTACTTTATGCGCATTTCCCAAACTCTATCAGCCGTATATTGCAAAAACATTCAAACCTCCTACTGTGGGCCGTTAGATCTCAGTGAACTCGTATCACCATAGAATCTACGGTGCGGGAGCACTTCATATACTGTTGTGCGAGAAAACATAAGGTGCTATCGCAACTTGGATACTACGGTGATACGAGCTTCGAGGTCATTTGATCTGAGATCCAATGGCATCTGAGCAGTCTTTGTGCTTGTAAGCAGTGGCCGAACTCTTTTGGGGCTTTTCTGCAAAAAAACATTCGAACCACCGTGGAGGTGCTGGGTCACAAATCCAACGGCTCCGAAGAGCTTGTATCACCAAAGAATCTAAGGTGTGGTAGCACGTGGTATTCTTACATACATGAGAATATGATGTCCTCCTTCATCTTAGATGCTACGGTGATACGAGCTTCGAGGTCGTTGGATATGGGATCCAAGGGCATCTAAGTAGTTTTTGTACAAATTGTGTGCAATTCTCAAA
Source organism: Triticum dicoccoides (assembly GCF_002162155.2). NCBI lineage: Eukaryota > Viridiplantae > Streptophyta > Magnoliopsida > Poales > Poaceae > Triticum > Triticum dicoccoides. Next base: position 514,827,811 of record NC_041381.1, on the reverse strand, counting down.
CTAATCAAGTTTTCCTGTTAAAATATTAAGACACATCATGTGAGCTGCTATATCTCAGATCTACAAGCTCCAAGCAAGTCGTATCGGCATGTAGCATCTAAGGTATGGGGGCACATGATATTCTCCCTCGGAGGAGGGGTGGGGGTGCACAACCAATCGGTGGTTGGGAGGATGGGGACAAATATAATCTAAACAACCCTAAACAGAGTTCCACAATTTTATCTAAGGTCGAGGGGTTGACCCCCGACAATCATAGCTCCGCCTAAACAAAACATTTGCATGTACTGTAGTACTAGACTTAATATTCATGTTTCAGTCTCATGTTCATTTTAAATATTGAACTAAGGACCATGCATGTCTTACATTTTACTCCTTTTGTTCCTATAAATATTAGTTTTTTTAGAGATTTCAAATGGACTGGCACATACGGATGTATATAGACATATTTAGAGTCTAGATTCACTCATTTTGCTCCGTATGTAGTCACTTATTGAACTCTCTAAAAGACTAATATCTAGGAATAGAAGGAGTATTTTTGAATTTGTGTCATACATGCATGGTTTGGAAAAATAGATGCACTATACTTATTGGATTGTTGTTGTGTTCGTGCGTGTGTGTCTGTGTGTGTGTGTGTGGTCATATGCTTGATACATACAAAGTTTTCTCACCTCCATATTGTTCATCTTTTAAATTTGAATTTCCATTAGAAAACTTACTAGGGATACCATGAAATGTGAAATCCACGTTGAGATCACTATATCACAAACTCACTCTAATTAAACAACTTGTCATAAATCAATTACCACGTTAAGATTAGTATTTGCAAGGAAAATACAGGTATTATAATACACATAGATTCGTTTGGCAATTTAAAAGGTTCCTTTCGTATTCTTGAATGGTAGGACCCAACAGCGTACCAGCCAGATCTTGGCTCCTGTTGATCCTAAAAAAATTAAAAAAATTAAAAAAACTATGCTCATGTCCTTCGGTGGCGTGCGTGGTGTGCATATTAGGCAACCCCAACCAGTCGAGCCTCAGCGCTTCAAGTCGAAATATCTGGCGGCTAGAATTCCAGCCCTAGGAAATTCCCCTCAAGTCCCCGGTCCACAATGACTACCAATGAACAACGGAGGGATGCTTTAGTAACTAGACAACGTTACCTACCGTGCCGAGCATGGTTCAATTCCCTCGGTCCCCGCTCGTCAAGGTCACCCGTAAACTGCATTGCCTAGTACTACTACTACTACACCAGGATGAGCACAGAATTGAGCCCGTTTTTTCCTGCCTAGTACTTGAGTTAATATATCAAGCAATGCACTGGTACGAAAGAATTATCCTTTTACTCTGCATATATAACTTGTATGAAGTCTAACTAAGAAAAATGTTTGACCAAATCCTTTCTTAAGAAATACAACAGGACAGATGTACAGCTTGAAAATTTATTGCATGATGCAGGTTATGATATTGTTTTGAATCTTGGATCTTAAATTTCAGAAAATCCAAAAGTGAGCATGAATTCTTGAAACTGAGCATGGTCACGTGATATAGCACAAATATTACTTCGTAAGTTTTTTCTTCAATTTGAGACAAGCTGCTTATGACAAGTTGCACAAATGAAGAGCCAAGGTATTTTGGAACAAAGACCTGTCACGTTAAGGCGAACATTTTCACTATTGAAACCGTGGGCGTTTCGTGCCGCCACGAGTCCCCACTTCTCATCGGCAGGTGTCGTCTGAGCAAGCATGTGATGAGTAGATGGGAGGCGTGCGAGCAGACCGCTACGCCGGCTGACAGGGAGGTGTGCGAGCAGACCATTGTGCAGGCTCACTGGGAGGCGAGCCCTTCCCAACTGCTCCCACTTTTAATGTCGCCGGCGCCGCAGTTTAAAATGAACCCCACACTACCCGGTATCGCTACAATCTTCTCTCTTCCTCTCCGATTCTCCTGTCATCTACCTCCAACTAGCCTGACCTAAACAAATGCCATTTCGCATCATGATGGTCTGCCCTTAGTGTTCCAGTTTCCTGAGGAAGACACCCAGCTGGAGTCTCAAGAATATAAGGCGCTTTGGGACGAGCCTGAACTGGCCTTGTGGGAAGACGACGTGCTTGTCCCCGCTCCCGTTCCGGCTCCCGTCGCCCCGACTGCGCCAGCGCCCATCCCCGTGGCATTGATGGGATGCGAGCCGCATATTGTCGCCGAGCTTGATCCCACGGGGTTCCACGAGGTCCCCGCCGAGTTTCACGCGCCCGTGCAACTACCAGCGCATGCACCTACGCGTGCAGTGACACACACGCCCGTGCCGGTGCCCATGCACCTGCTAGCGCATGCGCCTGCGCGTGCACTGACGTGCGCACCCATTCCGGTGCCCGTGCACACGAATGTCTCCGCCGCGCCATTGACATTACCTGTCCCCGAGCGGGTGCCAGTGCCCCCTCAGTGGCATGGATGACCGCCGTCGACCGCTTCCTTGCACTAACGCCAGTCACCTCCTCCCGGCAGTTGACTCGCTCCGAAGTCCAGAACATTTTGGCCTTCCTTGAAGCTAGGCCAACGTACAGGAGTACGCCAACAATGGCACAAGACGCCGCCGTCGCCGTCGGTCAGTGGCCCGACGACACACAGAGCACGGGAGAGGAGCCGCTTCCCACCGCAAGACGCCCCCGCCGCCGCTGTGTAATCTAAATTTTCCATGAAAAACATTCGGATTGTCAAGCTTAAAATCCGAATGTTTATCATTTCCGTTTATTTTATATCGATCGTCGTATAATTTAAAGTCGGAGTCAGACTGAGCAAAATCTATGGTTTGATCGATTGAATGTACTGCTATAGCCATATCAAATCTATACCTACTAATAAAGCAAGGTGCGTTTCGTCAATTTTTCCATCCATTCACCACTAAAAAGATTTTTTTTCCATCCGAGGTGGTACTAAATTCTTATGTGTTTGTCTGCTAGAAAAATAATTTGCGTGCGTGGGCCGCACGCTATGGCCAACGAAGCAAGCCCCTTTATTTTTCAGCCCACGCAGCTAAGAACCTCTATTTTCCGCACTAGGCGATAAATAGTCGGAGTTATGCATAGGGCAACCTATAATGGGCGGCCCATTTTTATTTTTTTCTGTTTTCTACTTCCATTTTTATTCTCCTTTCCCTATTTCTTTTTCCCGTCCAAGTTAATTTTTCTTTTAGTATTTATCTCATAAGTTAAAAATTCTCAATAAATGTTGAGAACTAAAAAATATTTTTTTCAAAGTGTTCAGAATTGCAAAATTTTGTTGCTATTTTGAAATATATTCGAGACTTGAAAAAAGTTTCCAATCTATATCTATGTCTATATCTATACCTACTAATAAAGCAAGGTGCGTTTCGTCAATTTTTTCATCCATTCACCACTAAAAAGAAATTTTTTTCTATCTGAGGTGGTACTAAATTCTTATGTGTTTGTCTGCTAGAAAAAGAATATGCGTGCGTGGGCCGCACGCTATGGGCCAACGAAGCAAGCCCCTTTATTTTTCAGCCCACGCAGCTAAGAACCTCTATTTTCCGCACTGGGCGATAAATAGTCGGAGTTATGCACGGGGCAACCTCTAATGGGCTGGCCCATTTTTATTTTTTTCTGTTTTCTACTTCCAGTTTTATTCTCCTTTCCCTATCTCTTTTTCCCGTCGAAGTTAATTTTTCATTTAGTATTTATCTCATAAGTTAAAAATTCTCAATAAATGTTCAGAATTAAAGAAAACAAATTTTGAAAATGCTCAGAATTGCAAAATTTTGTTGCTATTTTGAAATATATTCGAGGCTTGAAAAAAGTTTCCAACTTTTCCATAAAAAATTGTTGTTTTCAAAATTGTTTGAGATTTCTAAAATAAAATGGCATTTCGAAAAATGCTCTAGATTCAAAAAAAATCTTGTTTTGTGAAACTATCAAAATTAAAAATAACATTTGTGTATAAAAGATGCACATTTTCTAAAAATCTTATGAATTTTCCATACATGTTCCCATTTTAAAGAATTCACAAATTCAAATCATGTTCATGTTTTTATAAAAAAGTTGGTGTTTTCAGAAAATGTTTGTGAACTTTATAAGATGTTCCCTTCCATATTTTGTTATGATTTTTCCAAAAGTATACATTATTTTTAAAAAACTGTGCAGAATTAAAAAAATTGTTCATGTTTCCTAGGATCTTCAGAAACTTCATACCTTAAAATCTCCTCGATTGAAAGGCCTAAAAGGAAAAGTAGATTAAATAACTCATGGGCCTTCTCTGGCGTACGATGACGTAACAAAACTCTTAAATGCCCTTGATCAATGAATGAAAATTTAGTGGATTGATTCCTTCACACGCGGAGAAACTGAGAAGCTAAATGTTCATTTTTCATGTGCACACAGGATTTTGCTTGCGCATATAATTCTCATTGACTTTAAATGTACACTATTTTATCTTCGGTTGCAACGCACAGGCATATGTGGTAGCTAAATATAAAACGTCATCAAGCCACATGTATTCCTTGTCATCCAACGACCTAGAGTGCTTCAATGTCGAGCGCTCAACACGTTTAGTGTGCAGTTAATTTCATGCCAAAAATAGTGCTAATCACATAATAACACGCAAATAATATCGTACTTAATATCCGCATGCACTTAATATACTTCCAAATTACGTGCATTGCACGCACACATTGACTAGTGCTGCTAGTACGTGAAACTAGTGCTGTGACTTGTGAACGCGTTCAAATATGGTCAACGGCAACATCGCCCGCGAGTTCTTCGTGTTTGCCT
>NC_041381.1:514809454-514822633 GCF_002162155.2 Triticum dicoccoides | reverse complement strand
ACCATTAAGTGAAGGTGAATAGTACTAAAAATAATATTACATGTTATCCATTAAATAGGCTGTGGTAATATAAAAACATTATGTGAAAAAGGGGGTACAACAAACATCGTTGTTCTACATATGTTGCCTATTGACGTGCGGCTTGAAGGCCCGGTCGCATGTTCGATCCTCGTCCTTTATTTTTTAATTTTTATATGGGTCCAAATTTGTGTCATGACATGTGGGCCCCTTGGTGTGTAGTTTGTAGCACTTTAATTTGTGGGTCGAATTTTATTCCATTCCAAGTGGACTATTGGTGTGTAGTTTTGTAGCTTATTTATAATAATTAAAGAGAACAACATCGTTTTTGCAACAATACCATGGTGCGACGTTGAAGTTGAGAAAGGACGTGCGAGAGAGCGATGACCGAGCTAGAGGGAAATCAACTAGGGGAGTTGTGGGGGTTGCAACGGTGTTTGGAGTAGTTGTGGGCCGAATGCTACGAAAATATAATCTAAACCGATCAGAATAAATGCGTAGTGAGAAAGGACGTGCGAGAGAGCGATGACCGAGCTAGAGGGAAATCAACTAGGGGAGTTGCGGGGGTTGCAACGGTGTTTGGAGTAGTTGTGGGCCGAATGCTACGAAAATATAATCTAAACCGATCAGAATAAATGCGTACACAAATTAATCCAAGGTTGGAGTGCCACTCGCAATGTAAATAGCTCCGGCTTTGCGAGGGATGGAGAGGTAGTAACTTCAATGCGTGGAAGATACAGTGTGAGAAAGCAAGGTCAATCGAGAGACATATAGATAGAGAGACAAAGTATGTGTGCTCCGACATTCATTGAACAGATATAGATGCTCTGGAGAGATATTGTATGATTGAGCTTTTGGCAATGGTGAGGTCTGTAAGATAGAGCTTGAGAGATGATCCAGTCACAGACGTGTAGATATATTTTGTGCATGGGAGGAAGCAAGGTCAATCAATCACATAGGGTCACCGTGCGATCGAAAGAGTGAGATGGGTTGGAGAGAGTGACCTAGATAGACAATGTGCGTGAGATAGTATACAATGTGAATATGTCGAATTGGGCTCAAACATGGTGATATATCGTTTTTGTCTGAGAAAGAGCGAGGTCAATCGAGACATACAGAGAGAGAAAGAGAGAGAGAGAGAGAGAGAGAGAGAGAGAGAGAGATTGAGTGAGTGTAGCCCGCCATGAGGTCGAAAGAGTGGCGGCGGCTTGGATGGACTGACCTAGATAGGCAATCTGCGTGAGAGAGTATAGAGTGTGTTGATCGAGGCCCGAACAGGGAGATATGTCATTTGTGTGTGAAAGAAAACGAGGTTAAACGAGATTCAGATAAAGAGAGCAAGATTGAGCGAGTGTGGACCGCCGTGCACTACTACAAAAAGGGCTATAGATGGAATGGCCACTAATGGCGCACCTGTGATGTGGTGCGCCATTACTATATTCTAATGGCGCACCATGTCTCGGTGCGCCATTAGTAATATATTACTAATGGCGCACCTGGTGTGTGGTCGCCATTAGTAGTTTTGAAAAAAAACATAAATTTTTTTTGTTACTAATGGCGCACCTTTGCATAGTGCGCCATTACTAATTGACATAGTAATGGCGCACCACATCCGGCGTGCACCATTAGTAGTTTTGAAAAAAAAGTAAAAATAAAAATAAAAAAATTGTTACTAATGGCGCACCATGTCTCGGTGCGCCATTACTAGTTTTAACTAGTAATGGCGCACTTTCCACTGGTGCACCATTAATAAGTTTTTAAAAAAAAATCAAAATAAATATGTTCCATTTCTTCCCAGTTTAGAAGATGAAGCTTATGTTGTTGTCAGGAACTTTGTGTGTATCTTTCCTTCATGGAATGATTATACCGTAGACACGGAACAATTTCCAGTCTTCCTCCGCAACTTACGCGTAAGTAATGTACTAATGTTATTCATGGTCATTACTGCATATGATTCTGCTGACAGAAGACACGAGACTTCATTCTTTTAAATAGGCGAGGAGCAAACTGGATTGTGAAGACGAGCAAGGGTTGGTTGCGCTTTTCAAGCACTCGTTGATGAAGTATCGTTCCTACATGAGGCAAGCGCACTTCGATGGCAAGCCTCTGAATAAAATTTCTGTAAAGTCTCCAGTGCTATATTTATCCGACGGTGACTAGAATAATCTTGTTACACATTGGTCTCGGCTGCAGCGTAAGGTACTGTCTATGCTATCACATCACAATTTGAACTACATTTCTGCATTTGCCTTAATGTCTCACTTGTACGAAAACTATTAGCAGAAGAACATTCATTCTCAAGGGACCACAGAATCTCGCAACTATACTGCACACTGCATTGCTCTTGTGAGTACCTCTTGCCCTGTATGACCATACTTACTTTCATAGTTGTTTGATTATGTAGCATCACTGCACATATTAGCCTTGTAATCGTCCATTTGGTGGACATTATAAGATCCGTATGGACTCTTACATAAATTTAGAATCAACCCAATGATTTTGAAGAGGTTTAGCTCTGTAGTCCTCTTGTAAGGACTGAACGTGGTCTATCACTGTACTTACATTAACAGCTACCCACTCCGTCCCATAATATAAGAAATTTTTGTACAGTACACCAGTGTTCAAAACACTCTTGTATTATGGGAAGAGGGATTGGTTCATTGTGTAGCATTCTGCATCTTATCTCCCCCGCCCACCATTTACTAAAAAAGTTTAGATCTATATTTAATCTTACCAACAAGTAGAATACAGACAATGCCAGTGTAGAAGTGTAGCCCATTGCTCTTGTTAGTACATTTTGTCCTGTAACGCTTGTACTTCTAGGGATTGGTAGTTCATTATGTAGCATCAATCTGCATTTTATCTTCATTATCCTCTATCCCTTCCAGTATTATCATATCTATAATTACTCTCTACAAAATGTAGAGTACAGGCAATGCATATGAAGAAGATTCTTTGCTGAAATTCTTGAGTTATCCTTCCCTTGACATGGAGAAGGGCATTATAAAGCCGGTGTTAACTGTTAATGTAAGTCAGTCCTTCTAAAGCCTTTATCCTCAAATGTTGTTTAATTTTCTCATACTCCCTATCGTTTACTCTGTTTAGTTTTCTGTTTCAACCAAAATGCATGTTCGCAAGAACTGTAAGTTCTAAGTTTTACTTGTAAAACCAAATTCCTTATTCATACCATGCACATTACTTAATACTCCCTATATGTATGCTTTTTTTGTGGATCTATAATCCAGTGTGTGGTGAAGCAGCCCATGTTTGCACCTTGTCATCTCTTGTTTTATCTTACTGATATGGCTGATGATATGAACAACATGCCATGCACATTATCCAAAATAGACACAATGATTTTCTTTGCCCTTCATCTATGCTTGTTATGTTGACATGGTAATCCAGTAGTGTGGTGAAGCTCCCCGCATTATGAACAATGCCAAATTGTGCTATTGATATTTTGAACTTACTCTTTATTTTTCTAATTTGAAATTGGATGGAATTGACAGCACAGTTATCATCTTTGTTTATACACGTGCAAAACATGTCATCTCTCTGCTTTGTTTCACGGGGATATGCCTGATGGCATGCACAAGTTTGCTGAAGGCTGTGAGACAAACCCAACATATATTGCAGCAAAGAAGGCAAAACATCTTGAAGATAGCGAGACAACCCCAAAGTCTTGTCTTGATGCAGTGTTCAAGTTACTTGAGACTAGCAGTCAGACAAGCTTACAGAATTCATTGTCTGAATCAGTTCGACTTCTTCAGTCCCAAGTTCTAGCAGAAAGGCATTCTGCAACTCAACTTCGACAGAAGTCCTATCTCTAAGAAAGATTGCGGAGAACACTAATGAGAACCTCATCACTAAACAGCTACACCTAGAAGCTATGACCGACATGCTAGGCCGGTCTCACAGCCTTGCTCAGCAGCTTGCGCAGCAGTTCCCCGGCAAGGCTAACCTTTCTTGAACTGTCTTGGAAGTGGTCTTGGTTCAGTATTATTTTGTTACGCTACAATGGTGCACAGTTTTTGTAATCTGCTTCTTCGTTGCGCTTTATGATCACTGGTGGTGAACTTCGATGCCCAGTGGATGTAATATACCTTAAATCCTTTATTGTATAGTGTAGGTTTCTTCTTAGTTACTATGTTGTAATTTCTTTATTGTATAGAGTAGGTTTGTTCTTAATTCCTACTAGTTACTGCCATCATTCGCTATCTGAAAAAAAAATCAGATGTAGTCAACCGGGCCGAAACATTCGGCTCTAACGGGCCTGGTTTTTAGAAGGCCACAATTGGGCCAGCATGCGTCTTTCTTGCGCCCGAATGATTGGGGCCTTCACACATTGCGCCAGGACCAAACTTACACCGGCCTATATTTTAGTTGGGCCTTTTGTCGACCCAGCACTTAGTTTGGCCCAGGTAGCGTTGGGCCATTAACAAGCAGAATATTATACTGGCTTGTCACGGCCGAGATGAAACCACGGGCCTTTAGCAGGCCAAAATGCATGTTGGGCCTCAATTTTCACTAGTTGTCGACGGGCCTTCAGTAGGCTGAAATGTAGACTGGGCCTTTTTGGGCCCAATTAGCTCACGGGCCGTTACCAGGCCGAAACATATCTCGGGCCTTAGTTGGCCCATTGATATCATGGGCCTTTAAGAGGCTGAAAGCTTCGTACAGGCATCAAGGGGCCAAATTATGCGATAGGCCTTTAACAGGCCCAAAGTCACGTTGGTCTTAACTGTTGCCACCTTTAGCACGAGCTGTTAGTGGGCCCGATGTCCCATAGGATCATATATGGCCCATGGGCAGCACGGGCCATTCCCAGGCCAAAAGTCTCATCGGGTTGAAATGGGCCCATGTCTACATCAGGCCTCTAACAGGCCAAAAGTCACACCGGGATGAAATGGGCCCATATCTACATCAGGCCTCTAACAGGCTGAAAGTCAATGGGCCGTAGTTGGGCGCAAATATTCAGCGAACAATTAACGGGCCAGATCTGGCTTCGGGCCGCAAATGGGCACAATTATTTAGCAAACAATTAGGGGGCTAGATCTGGATTCGGGCCGTAAATGGGCCCAAATTTTGGCCGAACAATTAACGGGCCAGATCTGGCTTTGGGCCGTAAATGTGCGTTTATTAAGTAGGCCGTTATTGGGCTGGCCCACTAGTACCTGATTAAGTACTACTGGCCTTTGACTGGGCCGGCCTTTTTAAACTATATTGGCCTCTGTTGGGCCCCACCATGTGTCGACCTATCATAGGCATGTCTCCTCTAATGGACGGGCGACATCTGGTCCACTAACGAGCTGACAGGTGTTCCCTTTGGCCATTCAGAATTTTACAAGTGGAAAATCCCCATTGGTCGGGGCTGTTAACGGGGTATCGAATCCAAAACCCGACCCGATAGCTTAATGGCGTTCCGTTACGGTGGATGCCATGTGTCGGTCACCCTTGACGAAAGCACTTCTGTGACGCGCGATTTATCGTCATGGAAGAGGACACTTCCATGATGATAATTTTGGTAATGTCATGGAACACTTCTACGACAGCACAAGTATGACTATCTTGATTCTGTCATAAATTTGTCATGGATGTACATGCATGACAGAAAACGCGACCTACTGTGACAAACATGTATCATCACGGAAGTGTATTTTTTTTGTAGTGCCATCTTCTGCTATATGAAGGCTTTTACCCTGGAAAAAATCGGGGGCAAGCTTACGGGACGAAACTCCACCACCACGAGGCGGAACCTTGGCGGAACCAATCTAGAGCTCCAGCAGAGCTATTCTGCCGGGGACACTTCCCTCCGGGAGGGGGAAATCATCACCATCGTCATCACCAACGATCCTCCGATCGGGAGAGGGTCAATCTCCATCAACATCTTCACCAGCACCATCTCCTCTCAAACCCTAGTTCATCTCTTGTATCCAATCTTGTATCCAAAACCACAAATTGGTACCTGTGGGTTGCTAGTAGTGTTGATTACTCCTTGTAGTTGATGCTTATTGGTTTACTTGGTGGAAGATCATATGTTCAGATCCTTAATGCATATTATTACTCCTCTGATTATGAACATGAATATGCTTTGTGATTAGTTACGTTTGTTCCTGAGGACATGGGTGAAGTCTTGCTATTAGTAGTCATGTGAATTTGGTATTCGTTCGATATTTTGATGAGATGTATGTTTTCTTTCCTCTAGTGGTGTTATGTGAACGTCAACTACATGACACTTCACCATTATTTGGGCCTAGAGGAAGGCATTGGGAAGTAATAAGTAGATGATGGGTTGCTAGAGTGACATAAGCTTAAACCCTAGTTTATGCGTTGCTTCATAAGGGGCTGATTTGGATCCGTATGTTTAATGTTGTGGTTAGGTTTACCTTAATACTTCTTTTGTAGTTGTGGATGCTTGCAATATGGGTTAATCATAAGTGGGATGCTTGTCCAAGTAAGGGCAGTACCCAAGCACCGGTCCACCCACATATCAAATTATCAAAGTACCGAACACGAATCATATGAGCGTGATGAAAACTAGTTTGACGATAATTCCCACGTGTCCTCGGGAGCTCTTTTCTCATTATAAGAAATTGTCCAGGCTTATCTTTTGCTACAAAAAGGATTGGGCCGCCTTGCTGCACTTTATTTACTTTCATTGCTAGTTACTCGTTACAATTTATCTTATCACAAAACTATCTATTACCTACAATTTCAGTGCTTGCAGAGAAAACCTTACTGAAAACCGCTTACCATTTCCTTCTGCTCCTCGTTGGGTTCGACACTCTTACTTATCGAAAGGACTACGATAGATCCCCTACACTTGTGGGTCATCAACCGCCTTTTCAGTTTAAAAAATAAAAGAAAATGATGGAAATGTCAAAAAAATAAAAGAAAATAAGTTTCCCATGTGATATGTGGTCTAGTTGTTGGGAAAATTTACAAATATGAATTTTGACTTTATTTGCAAAATCTCTCTGGAATTTAGTAAAATGGGCATAACTTTTGCATACGAACTCGGATTAAAAAGTTTTTTATATGAAAAATCATCTACTCAAAAAGTTACATCCGAATTCAACTTGGGGGAACCCCGTTGAAGATTTTTAGAATCCCCAATAACCTAACAGAATAAAAGATACGGGGCTTTTAAGATCTAGAGGGGGGGGGGAATAGAAAAAAAATTCAAACTTAGTAATGGCGCACCATTTGCTAGGTGCGCCACTAGTAACAGGGAAAAAATTGGTTTCAATTTTTTTTTGGGGAAAATGTTCAAAATATGATACGTAATATGACCGAGAAGTTTGAAATATTTTTTCAAAATTTCATGACACTCATGAACATGAACAAAGTCCTAGACATCAACAAGGTTTAATAGGATTGATATGATAGATATATCAACAAGTGCCTGTTAAGTGAGCTGGTGCTGGGGTTGGATAGAACTGAGAAATTAAGTATCCTAGGGCTGGAGTAGTGTGAGGATGGGTGAACTTCCGGGAAGTTTGACCATGGAGTGTGATTTGACTTGAGATTAAGCATATTAACCCAAGATTAAGCCATAGTGACCCCAGATTAAGAAAAAAATGAAAAAAAATTCTGAAAAAAAATTGGAAAAAAAATTCTGAATAAAAATTTGAAAAAAAATTTAGTAATGGCGCACTTCTATGTGGTGCGCCATTACTAAGTCAGATAGTAATGACACACTTCTAGGCATAGTAATGGCGCGCTATAGGTGGGCCATTACTATTTGGGATACTAATGGCGCACAAGAGGTGCACCATTACTATTTGTTACTAGTGGCTTGTTAATAGTGGCGCACCTATAGTGCGCCATTAATAGCAAAAACTCGTGCGCCACTAACAGCCTTTTTTCTAGTAGTGCATAGATCATTGGAAATAATATATGGAGTTGAGCACCATGTTTAAGTAGAGATTACAGTGGGGAGAAGAGTTGGTGTTGATGGTAGCAAGATTGTTGATGTAGATCGCCGTCACGATCCTCACCCCGGTAGCGTTCCGGCGCCACCGGGAGAGAGGGAGAGAGCCCCTCCTTCTTCTTCTTCCTTGGCCTCCCCCCTAGATGGGAGGAGAGTTCCCCCTCTGGACCATAGCCACCATGGCGGCGGAGGGGCGGGAGCCCCTCCGAGATTGGATCCCCCTCTCTGTTCTCTTCTGTTTCGCGCTCCTATTTTACGGCCCTTCACCATTTCTTAAATTCTCGGAGATTCGTAACTCCGATTGCGCTGAATTTTTACACGATTCTTTCCATAAATTATCTTTCTTGCGCTCGAAGAAGGGCCCCAACCGACTTAAGGGGAGGGCATAAGACACCTGGGCGCGCCAGGGGGTGCTCGGCGTGCCCTGGTGGGTTGTGGTCACTGTGGACCCCCATTTACATTGATGCCAAGTGCCAAAAATCAAATATATTCCAAAATAATTCTCCGTAAATTTTTATCGCGTTTGGACTTTGTTTGATATGGATTTTCTGCGAAACAAAAAACATGCAACAAACAGGAACTGGCACTGGGCACTCGATCAACATGTTAGTCCAAATAAATCATATAAAATGTTGCCAAAGGTGTATAAAAGTTGTATAATATTGGCATGAAGCAATCAAAATTATAGATACGACGGATACGTATCAGCATCCCCAAGCTTAATTCCTGCTCGTACTTGAGTAGGTAAATGATAAAAAAGATATTTTTTGATGCGAATGCTACCTAGCATAAACTTGATCATATATCTAATCATGGCATGAATATTAAGACATAAGTGATTCAAAGCAATAGTGTATAATTTGATATAAACACATCAATACTCAGGCATCCCAACAAACAATCATGTCTTTCAAAATATCAACGCTAATGAAAGCTATCCCTACAAAATCATATAGTCTTGTCATGATCTGTCTTCTTAACACAAAGTATTTATCATGCACAACCCCGATGACAAGCCGAGCAATTGGTTCATACTTTTTAACGCGCTTCAGTTTTTTCAACTCTCATGCAATACATGAGTGCAAGCCATGGATATAGCACTATGGGTGGAATAGAGTATGATGATAGGGGTAAATATTGAGAAGACAAAAGAGTAAGAAAGTCTCACATCGACGCGGCTAACAATGGGATATGGAGAGCCCATCAATTGATATCAACATGAGGAGTAGGGATTGCCATGCAGTGGATGCACTAAGAGCTATAAGTGTATGAAAGCTCAATCTGAAAACTAAGTGGGTGTGCATCCAACTTGCTTGCTCATGAAGACCTCGGGCATTTGAGGAATCCAATCATCGGAATATGCAAGCCAAGTTCTATAATGAAAACTACACACTAGTATATGAGAGTGACTACATAGGAGACTCTCTATATGAAAAACATGGTGCTACTTTGAAGCACAAGTGTGGTAAAGGATAATAACAATGCCCCTTCTCTCTATTTTTCTTTTTTTTTCTTTTTTTCTTTTTTCTTTTTTTCTTTTTTCTCTCTCACTGTCTGGAGTCTCATCCCGACTTGTGGGGGAATCATAGTCTCCATCATCCTTTCCTCATTGGGACATGCTCTAATAATGAATAATGATGATCATCACACTTCTATTTACTTATAACTCAAAAGAAATAAAAATTACAACTCGATACCTAAAACAAAATATGACTCTATATGAATGCCTCTGGGAGTGTTCCAGGATGTGCAATGATCTCGCATAACAACGATATCAAAAAAGGACAAGCCATGGAAATATCATGCTAGCTATCTTATGATCATGCAAAGGAATATGAAAATGAATGATCAAGTCATCAAAACGGAGGCGATGGAAGTTGCATGGCAATATATCTCAGAATGGCTATGAGCATGCGATAATAGGTAGGTATGGTGGCTGTTTTGAGGGAGATATAATAAGGCTTATGTGTGATAGAGTGTATCATATCACGGGGTTTCGATGCACCTGTGAAGTTTGCACCACATCTCGAGGTGAGAAAGGGCAATGCACGGTACTGTAGAGGCTAGCAAATTTTAGAAAGATAAGAGTGCGTATAATGCATGGACCCACATTAGTCATAAAGAACTCATATAATTATTGCAAAAGTTTATTAGCCCTCAAAGTAAAGTATTACAACGCATGCCCCTAGGGGGATAGATTCGTAGGAAAGACCATCGTTCGTCCCCGACCGCCACTCATAAGGAAAATAATCAATAATAAATCATCCTCCAACTTCATTGCATAAGGAGAGACTATACATGCATGCTTCGGGAATCACAAACCTTAACACCAATATTCCTACTAACCACAACCATTTACTAGTACCTCCGACATTTATCATCTCTATATCGCAAAACATATCATATTCAGTGATCCATAAGTTTTATGTAGGATTTTATGACTAACCATGCAAATGACAAATTCCTGTTGACTGTCTAAATAGATAAGTGAAGCATGAGAGTTTAATTATTTCTACAAAAGACCACACTCGAACAAATATAAGTGAAGCAAAAGAGCATTCTAAAAAATGGTTTTCTATGTGAAGAGAAACAGGCAATCCAAACTTCAAATGATATAAGTGAAGCACATGAAGCATTCTATAAAGCCATACTTAAAAGATATAAGTGAAGTGCAATGAGCATTCTATAAATAAAACATGGACTATCTCATACCATCATGGTGCATAGAATAAAAATGAAAACTAAATGCAAAAGACGCTCCAAGAATTACACATATCACATGAACAAAACAAAGACGAAAACATATCGATACTTGTTGAAGAAAGATGGGATGCCTTCCGGGGCATCCCCAAGCTTAGATGCTTGAGTCACCTTGAATATTTACTTGGGGTTCCTTGGACATCCCCAAGCTTGAGCTCTTGCCTCTCTTCCTTCTTCTCATATCGAGACCTCCTCGATCTTTGATCACTTCGTCCACACAAAACTCAACAGAAACCTCGTGAGATCCGTTAGTATAATAATGCAAATCACGACTTTAAGTACCATTTGAAAAAAACTCATATTTCGTTTTTGCATTGTAGCTACTGTATTTTAACTTTTCCATAGCTTATACCACCGATAGAATCGATAGCTTCATGAAAACAAGCAAAACAATGAATCAAAAACAGAATTGGTCTTAATCAGGACAGTCTGCAGCAATTTGAACACCTACCATACTTTTGCTACTCCAAAAGTTCTGAAACACTAGAACAAAATAAACCATTTGTGTATCAGAATTGTGCAAAAAGTTTTAGATCCTTTCAATGTTCCAGTAAAAAATGTAAAATCGCGCACTACAGCTAAAGTTTCTATTTTGCACCGCACATACCAACAAACAATCTAATCATCCTAAAGGCAAATCTTGGCACGTTATTGTAGCGACCAGACCTCAAATAGTCTAATCTTTGTGCATCAGTGTCATCCCTGGATCGGTAATGTTGACACACACAGTACTTGAAGGATTTATACCAGAGTAGCAATCACACACTTATTACATCGAAGGTCTCAAAAGAGAACTTATTACAATAAATATGGCTTAAGGCCATCTAAAAAACGATAACAACGGAAGGCTTGGAAGATAAAGTGAGTCCATCAACTCCAAAGACATCACTGAGTGAAAGATCACGACCTAAGGCACCTTACTCGTAGTCTGAAAAGTCTACAACATGAATGTTGCAGCCCCAAATGGGTCAGCACATGGAATATGCTGGCAATGTAACACATAGAGTAATGAATAGAATAATGCTATCACTACATGCATATATGGCTGGTGGAAAGGTCTATGGTTATGGTTTTGCATAAAGCCAATTTTCCCTACAAGAAAGGAATAGATTTTATTTAACTATCATGGTGGTTGTTAAACATTGAGAAGGTTCACCCAACTCAATCCCAATTAAGCATCATCATTAAACCCAATCAAATTATATTAAGAGTGATGAGATCCACATTATAATCCAACAACTAGATACCCAAAACGTCCATAACCGGGGACACAACTAACCATGATTAGTTTATACACTCTGCAGAGGTTTGTGCACTTTTCCCCACAAGACTCTAATACATCCATGGTCAAAGAAACGAGACACAGTGTTTCTGAGACAATAACTCTTTACTCTGGGTGGACAGCTACACCTACTTTCCCCTACATCTGCTAGCCCACCTCTAAAAGAGGTCTCAAAATGTACTCAACTATGCTAGAGCCCATAATAGCTTGTGGATGCACACGGAAGTTTCTAGCATGAACAATCTTATGATCCGTTTGAGCCTGGGTTGCGGTCCATAGGAGAATCACACAGTACCCCAGGATTTCCAAAAAAACAGGCAACACTGGGTTCCCCAGGTGCCTCAATCCACCCAGATGTGTATTCAAGTAGCCAGCTTAAGTTAACCATTAAATAATAATACTCACATCTGTCATGGATACACTCACTCAATCCACGTGTACAAGCATAGCATAGCAATATAAGCAACGTAGAAGTAACTCCCAAAGGTATGATAATAAACAGGGTAATAGGTACTACCTCATCTACTTCCCAAAACCCACATATTAATCAGATCCTAACCATGCAATTGTTTGAGGATTGATCTAATGCAATAAAACTGGGTAGTAAAGAGGTATGATCAGAGTGTTACTTGCCTTGCTGATGATCCGTGAAACCTAGAGACTCGTAGTAGCACGCTTTGCACTCCGGGTAGTCTATCACAAACAAACAAGCATACAATAAGAACTCAACTAGAATCACGGGTAAAACTCAAATAAGAGATCTAACCAGAAAGTTCAACTTAAGAACTCCGGTTTGCAAAAAGAATCAAATCAAACGAAGCAACGAAACTCAAATTGCGAAAGAAACAAGCTCCGTTTACTAATATGGACTTAAGTCAAATTTTACAATAGAAAAAACTTGATTAAGTTGGTTAAACAGAAAGAGGGCTTCGAGACGAAACTCTAGGCGTTTGAATCGCCTGATTCCGACAAACGAGCGAAAATATAAACTAAAACTAAGATCTGGGCTAAAATCGCGATCGAAAATAATCACGGAAAACCCTGGAAAAAGAAAAACTGATGAACAGGCTAACGAACGAACGATGAAAATTGTTCGTTAAAACGAACGAACGAACGGGCGTTCACTAAACAACTAAACCAAAAAAACAATAAAACCGATCTAGTAATAAAAATAACCACGGGTTCT
>NC_041381.1:514793850-514809155 GCF_002162155.2 Triticum dicoccoides | reverse complement strand
GGCGGCTGGAGCGGAACGGTGGCTTAGGGTTAGGGTTTGGGCGCGGGGTGGCAGTTGGGCTCGGGGTGGGCTAGGGCGCGACGTATAAAGGGGGCCGACATGGGGAGTCCTGGCAGATTACGGCCCGGAGTCGGTTAGAACGTTTTTTTAAAATATTTCCATGCAGATAAATGAAGAAAAGAAATACTAAACGGACTCCAAAAATCCTGAAATAAAGTTTCCCCATCCTCTAAAAATATAGTGGACAAAGTGAACATTTATTTGGGCCTCTAATGCAATTTTGAAAAATGCATGTTTTTCCTAATTCAAATAAAATAGCGGTAAAACTCCGAATAAAAAATCTTACTTGATTTTAATATTAAATGTCCAATATTTTTTTTATTTTGGGAAAGTCATTTTATCCCCTCAAAATCAAACGATCCTCTTTTCAAAATTTGAGAAAACTCAAATATGAAAATAACGAAATCCCCAACAATCTCCGCGGGTCCTTGAGTTGCGTAGAATTTCTAGGATCAAGCCAAAAAGTTATAAAATATGATATGCAATGATGGTCTAATGTATAACATTCCAAATTGAAAATTTGGGATGTTACAAACCTACCCCCCTTAAGATGAATCTCGCCCTCGAGATTCGGGTTGACTAGAAAATAGGTGCGGGTGATCCTCCCGTAGGTCTTCCTCTCGCTCCCAGGTGGCTTCATCTTCGGTATGGTGGCTCCACTGAACTTTGCAGAACTTGATAACTTTGCTGCGCGTGACTCGACTGGCAAACTCAAGAATCTTCACTGGTTTCTCCTTATAGGTCAAATCACTATCCAACTGAATCGCTTCCAGTGGCATTGTATCTCTCAAAGGAATATCGGCCATCTCTGCATGGCACTTCTTCAGCTGGGAAACATGGAACACATCGTGAACTCCTGACAATCCTTCGAGCAATTCCAGCTTGTAAGCAACTTCTCCCATACGTTCCAAAACTTTGTATGGTCCCACAAAACGTGGTGCTAACTTTCCCTTAACTCCAAAACGCTTAACTCCTCGAAGTGGGGACACTCGAAGATAAACTCTGTCTCTGACTTCGTGAACTGTCTCCTTGCATTTTGAATCCGCATAGCTCTTCTTCCTAGACTGGGCTACCTTGAGTCTATCGCTTATCCGCTTAACCTTCTCTTCAGACTCTTTAATCAAATCTGGTCGAAACAACTGACGGTCTCCAACTTCATCCCATAGCAATGGTGTCTCGCACCTCCTTCCATACAAAGCTTCGAAAGGGGCCATCTTCAAACTTGCTTGGTAACTGTTATTGCAGGAGAACTCTGCATAAGGCAAATTGTCGTCCCAACTAGATCCATAATCTACCACACAAGCTCTCAACATGTCCTCTAGAATCTGATTGACTCTCTCGGTCTATCCATCTGTCTGTGGATGAAAGGCTGTACTAAACTCTAGCCTGGTACCCAAAGTTTCGTGCAACTGATTCCAGAACTTTGATGTAAACTGGGTTCCTCTATCTGATACAATGGTCCTCGGAACTCCATGCAGACATATGATCCTGGTCATGTATATCTTTGCCAACTTAGCATTGGTGTAAGTGGTCTTCACTGGGATGAAATGAGCTACGTTCGTCGAACGATCGACTACAACCCATATCGAGTCATAGCCTGAACGAGTCCTGGGCAATCCCGTGATAAAATCCATGCCTAGCTTATCCCGCTTCCATTTGGGTATCGACAATGGCTGTAGCAATCCGGCTGGCTTCTGATGCTCTGCCTTTACTCTCTGACATACATCACAAACTGCTACATACTCCGCAATATCCTTGTTTATTCCAGTCAACCAGAAACTATCCTTCAAATACAGATACATCTTGGTATTTCCTGGGTGAATCGAATACGGTGAATCATGGGCCTCTTGCAGAATCAACTTCCTGATCTCCGGGTCATTAGGCACATATACGCGGTCCTCAAACCATAAGGTATCATGCTCATCCTCACGAAATCCGTTAGCTTTTCCTTTGCTCATTCTTTCCTTTATCTCGGCAATCTCCTTGTCCGTGTTCTAAGCTTCCCTGATCTTATCCATCAAAGTAGACTGAATTTCCAATGCTGCTACATAACCTCTCGGAACTATCTCCAAACATAGATCACGAAGATCCTCTGCTAACTCCTTGGGTAAATCTCTAGTTATGGGTGTGTTGACATGGCTCTTGCGGCCAAACGCATCGGCTACTATGTTAGCCTTTCCTGGATGATAATGCAACCTCATATCATAATCCTTGATGAGCTCCAACCATCTCCTCTACCTGAGATTCAACTCCTTCTGTGTGAAGATATACTTCAAACTCTTGTGATCCGTGTACACCTCACAATGGTTTCCGATGAGAAAATTTCTCCATGTCTTCAACGCATGCACTACGGATGCTAACTCCAAATCATGTGTAGCATAATTCAACTCATGGGGTTTAAGCTGTCGTGAGGCATATGAAACAACTCTTCCCTCCTGCATAAGCACTGCTCCAAGTCTTCGATGAGAAGCGCCGCAATACACTTGATAATCCTTGCGTTGATCTGGCATAATCAACACTGGTGCTGTAACCAAATGTTTCTTCAACTCCTGAAAACTGGCCTCACATTCCTCAGTCCATTTGAACTTGGTGTCCTTTTTCAACAACTCTATCATGGGCTTTGCAATCTTCGAGAAATTCTCAATGAATCTCCGGTAGTATCTTGCGAGTCCAAGAAAACTCCGGATCTCTCCAACTGACGTGGGTGCTTCCCAATTTGTCACAGTGACAACTTTGGTGGGGTCTACTTCTATTCCTTCTCCGGATATAACATGTCTGCGGAATCCAACTTCCTTCAACCAAAACTCACACTTCCTGAACTTGGCATATAACTGATGTTCTCTGAGCTTCCCAAGTACCAAACGCAAATGCTCCTTATGCTCCTCTTCATTCTTCGAGTAAACCAGAATATCATCAATGAACACCATGACGAACTTATCCAGAAACTCCATAAACACCTTGTGCATCATGTTCATAAAATAGGCAGGTACATTAGTCACACGAAATGACATAATGGTGTACTCATATAGCCCGTACCTTGTGGTAAAAGTTGTCTTAGGTATATCCTGCTCTCGAATCTTCAGTTGGTGGTATGATGATCGCAGATCGATCTTGGAAAATACTTTAGCTCCTTGCAACTGGTCAAAGAGATCATTGATCATCGGTAGTGGGTACTTGTTCTTGATCGTTACTTCATTCAATCATTGATAATCAACAACCATCCTCAACGATCCATCCTTCTTCTCCAGTAGAAGCACTGGTGATCCCCAAGGTGACGAACTTGGGTGAATATAGCCTTTATCCAGTAACTCCTTAATATACTTCTTAATTTGCTCCAAATCCTTTGCGGGCATCCTGTACGGTCTCTTAGATATTGGACTTTTGCCTGGCAAAAGCTCAATCAAAAACTCGATGTCTCTATCCGATGGCATGCCTGGCAACTCTTCTGGAAATACTTCAGGGAAATCCTTCACCACTGGTACTTCCTCCTGTACAACTCCTGATAAGGAATTCACTTGAGTCCTCTTCGGCACATGTCGGGATACATACTTGATCCTCCTTCCTTCTGGGGTGGTGAGCATGATCGACTTACTGGCGCAATCGATGTTTCCTCCACACATTGATAGCCAATCCATACCCAAAGTCACATCCAAACCTTGCGACTCCAAAATTATCAGGTCTAAGGGGAAAACATGCCTACCTATGGTCAATGGCATCTAAAAACATCCTTGGCTTTCCATATATTCCGCTCCTGGCGAGCTTACTAACATAGGTTCTCTAAGAACTTTGGTGGGCAGTTTATACTTATTCACAAATCCCCTCGATATGTATGAATGTGATGCACCAGTATCAAAAAGAACGATTACAGTAAATGACTTAACCAAAAACTTACCTATTACTGCAGCTGGTTGCGCTTCAACCTCCTCCACGTTAATGTGGTTTACTTGTCCCTTGTTGAAAGGGTTAGGCTTCTTCTTAGAGCTTCCATTGCCATTTCCATTCTTAGCTTCAGGACATTCATTGGCATAATGCCCAGTCTTCTGGCACTTGTAGCAAGTAATGTGACTTAGATCCTTCTTCACGAGCATTGCTGGGTTGGAACGGTTCTGGCCATTGCTTCCTCCATTACCATTCCCATTCTTGGGGACACTATGGTTGTGCGAACTTCCTCCATTGTGATTGTGACCTCCATGGTTATGTTGAAAAGGTCCTCCCGAGTTCAGAGGGCCTCTGCTGAGCTCTAGAATTGTACTTCCCTTGTCCATACTTCCTCTTGTGGTTGTCAATCTACTGCTGCTTCCCTTCAATCATGAGAGATCTATCTACCAACTCCTGGTAGTTGTTGAAGGTTGCCACCATCAACTACATGCTCAGCTCATCATTTAGTCCTTCTAGAAACTTCTCCTGCTTAGCTGCATCCATAGCAACGTCATCTGGGGCATAATGTGCTAACTTACTAAAATCATCCACATACTGGCCAACTGTGCGTCCTCCTTGGCGCAAGTTGTGAAACTCACGCTTCTTCATAGCCATAGCTCCTGCTGAAACATGGGCAGTGCGAAAAGCCTTCTGAAACTGGTCCCATGTGATAGTGTTGATGGGGTAAGTGGCTGTGAAATTCTCCCACCATGATGCTGCGGGTCCATCAAGCTGATGTGCAGCAAAACGCACCCTCTCCGCATTTGTGCATCCTGTAGTGGTCAACTCCCTTCCAATCTTGTGGAGCCAATCATCTGCAACTATCGGCTCGGTGCTACTAGAGAACACCGGCGGATTCAACCTCAAGAAATGGGCTAAGTGGTCAACATGTGGTGGTGGTGGTGGGTTGTTGTTGTTGTTGTTCCCCTGATTCTCATTCTGAACTAGTATCTGCATCAATGCATTCTGCTACTGGATCAACTGAGTGAGCTCCGGTGGGAAAGCAAATCCATTGTCGCGTCTCGGAGGCATCTGATGGGTTTAGAAAAGATGAGAGAATAGAAGTAGATCTAGAGGGAAAACACTACCCATATGCACATGAGGCAACACAATCAATATCAATTCAATCAATTCAAACGAGGGCATACAATGGTCTAACTATCGTTACAAAAGTGCTCGGACTATACTATATAGATGGGGGAATACCACTACTGTTATGGTGGTCGACTAGAAAAATTGATCGGTGGAAGACTCCATGATATTTGCTCCAGCGTCATCAACATAGTCATCATCGCTATCATCAGGGTCCGAGTCGGTGTCGTCGATGATGATGTAGTTCTCCGGGAAAGTGGAATCGTTGTCTTCTCCTCTTGGCGCGGGGTCTCCCATAAATATTCCTAGCTTCTTCTTTAGATCATCATTCTTCTCCATGAGTATCGTCATTTCCTCCTCATATCCATTGCATGTAGACTTGAGTTCTTCCTCCATCTTTGTGATCCTGGTCATTGCCTTCTTCAGATCTATCATGCCTGCGCACATCTGGTTCTCCTCACGATGAATGTGCTGGTTTAACTCCTGGATGAAGGCTGCAATAGATCTATCCTTCCTGGTGCTGATCATCTCCCATTGCTCATCTCGGCGCCCACAAATATGGTAGATAGTATCCTTGAGATCATTGTGGTAAACCTCTCAAATGCGTCCCATGGTGATGTGGGCTGGCATGCTCTTTCCTAGACTCTAGGTAGGTGCATCAAAGGAAAACTCTATGGGCTCAGTGACTGGCATGAACGTCCTTCCTAGAACTTGAACTTGAATCATCCAACGCTCCTCTTTTGGTAAAGTGGCGATGTAGGTCCTGGTGAAGCTTGGTATTCCAATGTTCAGGTACTTAGTAACTTCCTTCAAGTGGCGTCCAAAAGGTGTATCTTCATCCGGTTGAGTGAACTTGTTCCTTGCATCCGCCATCCTAAAGAGTAGAACAGGGAGAGGAGTCAGAAATGAGAAGACAGTAGTGATCTAGGGATTTAGCTTAGTGGTCGTGTCCTACAGTCAGCGTGTGCTCTGATACCATCTTGTAGCGACCAGACCTCAAATAGTCTGATCTCTGTGCATCAGTGTCATCCCTGTATCGGTAATGCTGACACGCACAGTACTTGAAAGATATATATCAGAGTACCAATCACACACTTATTACATTGAAGGTCTCAAAAGAGAACTTATTACAATAAATATGGCTTAAGGCCATCTAAAAACGATAACAACAGAAGGCTTGGACGATAAAGTGAGTCCATCAACTCCAACGGCATCACTGAGTGAAAGATCGGGACCTAAGGCACCTTACTCGTCATCTGAAAAGTCTGCAACATGAACGTTGCAGCCCGAAACGGGCCAGCACATGGAATATACTTGCAATGTAACACATAGAGCAATGAATAGAATAATGACATCACTACATGCATATATGGCTGGTGGAAAGCTCTATGGTTACAGTTTTGCATAAAACCAATTTTTCCCTACAACAAAGGAATAAATTTTATTTAACTATCATGGTGGTTGTTAAACATTGAGAAGGTTCACCCAACTCAATCCCAATTAAGCATCATCATTAAACCCAATCAAACTATATTAAGATTGATGAGATCCACATGATAATCCAAGAACTAGATACTCAAGACGTCCATAACTGGGGACACGGCTAACCATGATTAGTTTATACACTCTGCAGAGGTTTTCGCACTTTTCCCCACAAGACTCGAATACATCCATGGTCGGAGAAACGAGACACAGTCTTTCTGAGACAATAACTCTTTACTCTGGGTGGACGGTGATAACCCACAAGTGCAGGGGATCGCAACAGCTTTCGAGGGTAAAGTATTCAACCCAAATTTATTGATTCGACACAAGGGGAGCCAAAGAATATTCTTTAGTATTAGCACTTGAGTTGTCAATTCAACCACACCTGGATAACTTAGTATCAACAACAAAGTATTTAGTACCAAAGTGGTATGATAATAAAGGTAACAGTGGCAACAGACAAGATAATATTTTTGTAGTAATTGTAACAGTAGCAACGGAAAAGTAAATAAGCGAAGCACAAGATGTGAAAAGCTCGTAGGCATTGGATCAGTGATGGATAATTATGTCGGATGCGATTCCTCATGTAATAGCTATAACATAGGGTGACACAGAACTAGCTCCAATTCATCAATGTAATGTAGGCATGTATTCCAAATATAGTCATATGTGCTTATGGAAAAGAACTTGCATAACATCTTTTGTCCTACCCTCCCGTGGCAGCGGGGTCCTAGCGGAAACTAAGGGATATTAAGGCCTCCTTTTAATAGAGAACCGGACCAAAGCATTAACACATAGTGAATACATGAACTCCTCAAACTACGGTCATCACCGAGAAGTATCCCGATTATGGTCACTTTGGGGTTGTCGGATCATAACACATAATAGGTGACTATAGACTTGCAAGATAGGATCAAGAACACACATATATTCATGAAAACATAATAGGTTCAGATCTGAAATCGTGGCACTCGGGCCCTAGTGACAAGCATTAAGCATAGCAAAGTCATAGCAACATCAATCTCAGAACATAGTAGATACTAGGTATCAAATGCTAACAAAACTAACTTGATTACATGGTATATCTCATCCAACCCATCACCGTCCAGCAAGCCTATGATGGAATTACTCACGCACGGCGGTGAGCATCATGAAATTGGTGGTGGAGGATGGTTGATGATGACGACGACGACGAATCCCCCTCTCTGGAGCCCCGAATGGACTCCAGATCAACCCTCCCGAGAGAGATTAGGGCTTGGCGGCGGCTCCGTATCGTAAAACGCGATGAAACTTTCTCTCTGATTTTTTTCTCTGTGAGACGGAATATATAGAGTTGGAGTTGAGGTCGGCGGAGCTCCAGGGAGCCCACGAGATAGGGGGGTGCGCCCAGGGGGGTCGGCGCGCCCCCCACCCTCGTGGATAGGGTGTGGCCCCCCTGGTCTTGATTCTTTTGCCAATATTTTTTATATTTTCCAAAACATGCCTCCGTGGATTTTCAGGTCATTCTGAGAACTTTTCTTTTCTACACATAAAACAACATCATGGCAGTTCTGCTGAAAACAGCGTTAGTCCGGGTTAGTTTAATTCAAAGTGCAAGTTAGAGTCCAAAACAAGGGCAAAGGTGTTTGGAAAAGTAGATACGTTGGAGATTTATCAACTCCCCCATGCTTAAACCTTTGCTTGTCCTCAAGCAATTCAGTTGATACATTAAACGTGATAAAGAAAAACTTCTACAAACTCTTTTTGCTCTTGTTGTTGTAAATATGTAAAGCCAGCATTCAAGTTTCAGAAAATATTATGAACTATTCATACTCACAATAACACCTTGCTCTCACAATTACTCATATCAATGGCATAATTAGCTAGCGAGCCATAATAATAAAACTCGGATGACAACACTTTCTCAAAACAATCATAACATGATATAACAAAATGGTATCTAGCTAGCCCTTTCTGAGACTGCAAAACATAAATGCAGAGCACCTTTAAAGATCAAGGACTGACTAAACATTGTAATTCATGGTAAAAGAGATCCAATCAAGTCATACCCAATATAAACCAATAATAATGAATGGAAATGACAGTGTGCTCTCCAGCGGGTGCTTTTTAATAAGAAGGATGATGACTCAACATGAAATTAAATAGATAGGCCCTTCGCAGAGGGAAGCAGGGATTTGTAGAGGTGCCAGAGCTCGAATTAAAATAGAGATTGAATAACATTTTGAGCGGCATACTTTCACTTTCAACACAGCAACTATGTGATGGCTATATCTTCCATACTACATGCATTATAGGCAGTTCCCAAACAGAATGGTAAAAGTTTATACTCCCCCACCACCAACAAGCATCAATCCATGGCTTGCTCGAAATAACGAGTGCCTCCAACTAAAAACAACCCTGGGGGAGTTTTGTTTAATTATATTGATTTGCTTTGATCTTTTTGGATCATGGAACTAGGCATCCCGGTTACCGGCACTTTCTCGTGAATGAGGAGCGGAGTCCACTCCTCATGAGAATAACCCACCTAGCATGGAATATATAGGCAGCCCTAGTCGAAACATGAGCTGCTCGAGCATACAAAACAGAATTTCATTTGAAGGTTTGGAGTTTGGCACATACAAATTTACTTGGAACGGCAGGTAGATACCGCATATAGGAAGGTATGGTGGACTCATTGGAATAACTTTGGGGTTTAAGGAGTTTGGATGCACAAGCAGTATTCCCGCTTAGTACACGTGAAGGCTGGCAAAAGACTGGGAAGCGACCAACTGAGAGAGCGACAACAGTCATGAACATGCATTAAAATTAATTCACACCGAGTACAAGCATGAGTAGGATTTAGACTGGCGTGCTGACCTCTCTGTTGTGCCTAGGTGGGGCTACGACGTGTTGATCTTCCAAGGCCGGGCATGACCCAGGAAAGTGTGTCCGGCCAAATGGGATCGAGCGTGTTGGGTTATGTGGTGCACCCCTACAGGGAAGTTTGTCTATTCGAATAGCCGTGTCCCTCGGTAAAAGGACGACCCGGAGTTGTACCTTGACCTTATGACAACTAGAACCAGATACTTAATAAAACACACCCAGACAAGTTCCACAGACATCCCGGTGATCGCTTTTCCATAGGGAGATGAGGGGAGGATCGCCGGGTAGGATTATGCTATGCGATGCTACTTGGAGGACTTCAATCTACTCTCCTCTACATGCTGCAAGACGGAGGCTGCCAGAAGCGTAGTCTTCGATAGGATTAGCTATCCCCCTCTTATTCTGGCATTCTGCAGTTTAGTCCATGATATGGCCCTTTACACATATACCCATGCATATGTAGTGTAGCTCCTTGCTTGCGAGTACTTTGTATGAGTACTCACGGTTGCTTTTCTCCCTCTTTTCCCCCTTTCCATTCTACCTGGTTGTCACAACCAGACGTTGGAGCCCAGGATCCAAACGCCACCGTCGACAACGACTACTACACTGGAGGTGCCTACTACTACGTGCAAGCCGCTGACGACGACTAGGAGTAGTTTAGGAGGATCCCAGGCAGGAGGCCTGCGCCTCTTTTGATCTGTATCCCAGTTTGTGCTAGCCATCTTATGGCAACTTGTTTAACTTATGTCTGTACTCAGATATTGTTGCATCCGCTGACTTGTTTATGTTGAGCACTTGTATTCGAGCCCTCGAGGCCTCTGGCTTGTAATATGATGCGTATATGACTTGTTTTACTTTTAGAGTTGTGTTGTCATATCTTCCCGTGAGTCCCTGATCTTGATCGTACATGTTTGCGTGCATGATTAGTGTATGATTGAATCGGGGGCGTCACAAGTTGGTATCAGAGCCGACTGCCTGTAGGAATCCCCCTTTCCAACTCCTTGGCCAAAGTCGAGTCTAGTCATTGAAAAACTTTTACTAACATGGCTATGCGGCTTACGGGCCTACGTCGCCATTGGGTGGTATTAGGATCTTTTACTCCTCGTCTATACTCTGGGACTCTAATCTCTCTTCTATTCGGGTTAAATGAATTTTGCTAACTCTAACATTAGGATCTCGTGATCACTTCCACCCGGAGAGCCCCGTGTTACCAATGACCGCCTGCTGCACCAGAAGATTCCGAAGATACTCTATGATGTTCTCTCAAGACTTGTGCCATTGCTTTTGCAATTCCCATCCATCGATAAACCTCTATGGGTAACTTCTCATTCATACCTTCATCCCTAGTTGCTCTTATTATTACAAGATACCCTGTAATACTCGTCATTGTTCCAAGAATCCCTTGTGCCACTGCCTTGCGGTTCCTTGCCGCAAAAATATCCCTACGATTTTTATTACACTTATCGAGGAATCGTTCATTACTAGTTATTCATAGGATACACTAGATGCATTGAAATACTACCCAATCTTACGGTACTCCTTTGCCAACTATTGCTCTGCAAATACTTGTCTTCTTGCAGTCTGGACAATTCCATTTGTCTAGCAATAACCATTAAAATCCTTGTGATTGACGTTCTGATCCGGTTGATTCAACATGTGTGTGAATGCACACAATCATCAGTTATTCCCTGGAAATTTCCTTCCGGCTCGGACATCATTTTAAACATGAGATGGTTCTCAAGCAATCCAATTGTCGTCGATTGTACCCTAAGCCTACTCAACTTATCCATCCTTAATCAGAGTTTTTGTCTTTGAGCCCTTGATTTGGAAATTATGATTCTTTGCCTTTGAGATTTGAGTTAGTCAGTTGTTTCTATGATCTAAGGCCCTTGCCTTGATTCTTCCTCTGATTGTGTGCCGGTGCTCACATCAGCTCCATTGTGGACCATCATATCCTTTGTTGAATTATCAATCTGACAGTGTCCTTTGTATACAAAAACCTCGAGAAGTTCTTTCCCTGATACATAATGCCATCGGTAAATTCTATTCACTGATATGGCCAACGACGCTCTACTTTCGAGCTTGAGTTATTTATTTTTGAACTTTGTAGTATATGTTCCTAAGATACCCGATGGGTTGGACCAATGCCTTCCCTACTCTGTGCAAACCCGAGAGTTTTCACGTCATATTCTCCTGGTGATTTACCAGATAAAATTTCAATACTACAACTCCATCGAAAATGAGAAGTGAATGATAGGTTATGCATCGGAGAAGTGAGTCAACCTTGAACTTTGTGTTCATACCCATGGAAACGATGTAGATCGTATCATTAAAGCTTCTCTTCAAATAAATATTTCCTTGGTATATGTTTATCTTATATCTGGGATCTAGCATTTTGCAATCGTTGTTTCGGCCATGTTCTCCTTTTAAATACCATTTCTCGGACAAGTTGAAGTACTTGTCTTCTGCAGATCATTGCACCTGTCCAACCTTTACTTTGATCTACCGTCGAGTATTACACTCCGGTATCTCAAGAATACCCCAAAACTACTTAACTTATTATGAGTTCTTCATCATCTATTATTCTCGCCGATTCCATTTTTCCAACGGGTTCTGAGTTGTTAGAACCCCTCAAGGACACCGACAACTGAATCGAGTCCGCAGTGCGATTCAACAACTCTTAGTAATCTTCATTACTTACGAGTTTGTACTCGATCGTGTCATTCCCAGCAGATTGACTACAACATCATCGTCAAGCTGACTGCTTGACCATTCTACCTATGTCCTTCATCCTCGGGACACAATCCCGATAGTGCTCTAAGCTTACATCGAACTTTCACCATCATATTGTTTGTCTTGAGAGACAACTCTAAATTCTGAGATGGCATCTTATCTGTAGTTATAATAGCCTTTTTCTTCACCATTCCCTTGGCTTGATGTCGTCACCGAGCGATTGCATCTTCATGGAGACTCTCGACAAAATTTGTCGTGATCATCATCAACATTTTAACTCCTTCCAGGATACCAATCGAATTCATGATGAGAAATACCATCCTTGCCCTCGATGAATTGTGTTGTCATCGACCACTTTATTGCCTTCCCTCAAACACAAACTCGTTCGTGTTCTATGTTATACCTTGAGATTCTTGCTATCCAGTATTTGTTCTCCTTTACCTTGGAGTATTACCATCTTTTATGTCAATAATGTTGTGAGAATTTCACCACCTCTTAAGAATTGTTGGTATAGTAATACTTCTTGCCATGCCCGCTCATTCCTGGGTCCCTGTGTTGTTTTTAAACGGGATACCAATATGCTAACGATGTTGTTTGAGTTCTGTACTTCTAGCAACCCTATTGCTTTGAAGTCAACGATCGACAGTTCATTCTTAGACTGTTGGTTATTGAATCGTCACTTTAACATTGATCTTGCTGCCCAAGGTCATATTTCGGGCACAACTTTCAACTAATGATTGATGGTGTATGTTTTCCTCGAGCATACAACATTATATCATTTGAATTGACAATTGTCATCTTCTTGTTCACCTTATTGTGGAAATCCATCCGTTTAGGAATTCTCGATGAATTGTCGCTGAGCCCATCAGCAACCTTCTCATCCCCTCATTGGTTTAATGATGAAGTATTGTTTCACGAACCCGCTCCTATATTTCATTTCCCGAGAATCTTGCAATGTCATTTCGTTGATTTGTGTTGCACCTTTTCTTCTCGGACATCATGAGTCTGAGGTATCATGACACCAATCGGATCTAAATCTCGGTCAGATATGATGGTTGGGACAACTTTCCAGGAGTTATGATGTTGGTCCTTTGATGACCATGTAATATGATGCCATGTCTAGCACCCCCTGGCTCGAGGACCTATCATTATAATTTCTTTTGCAAGGATAACCATTCTTCTTGGAGGAAATTGTAAGACTTATTTTATAAGTTGCTCCAGATGGATCATTGGTGTATCCAAAGTACGACCCTTGATTGAAACACCATATAATTGCTACCTCGAAGCATGACTATCAACAAGAACATTGGAGGCACGATACTAAATGTTTCTTGGTGAGTTATCCGAACATCGTTGTATGGGTAACATCTTGATTAATCCTTGCATCTTATCTGAATGGTTGGGTACTTGCCCTCCTACCCTGTATGCCATGTTGTGCTTGTCCATGGGAAGGATATACTCCTAATAATTGTGTGTAATCACAATTTTCCTTTCCATTGTTCTATTTAATCTGATAATCGCGTTTTCCTTTCCATTTTTTTGTTTAACCTTTCCTGTAATCTGACTTAACTAAGCAGATATAATTCCCTACTTAGGTAAGCACCTTGTTGTACCACTCTGTTTGTAAGACCCTGTTACTATTGTTGATGACATTCCGGTAAGCACCGATGGACGAGAACTTTGCCTATTGGTCCGCCTCGTTCAACGAGTAGGAAGATGGTTCTCTTCGTCCCTCGCCCTTGGCACCGATGGTGTTGCCGACATAATCGACAGGCTACCCTCTGACCTGCCTTGCTATCATAACCGTACAAGATGTCATCGCCTTTCCTACTTTAAACCCACATGGTGGGCCCATAACCGACAATTCCACAGGATCGAAACCTGACTCTCCTGTACAACCTATTGTCAAAGTTATTCCTTGCGCTTGACTAGTATGTAATTCACAGGCCACCTGCCTAGTGATCTATTATGGTATCAGACGCAATACTTATTCCCATTGCTCTGAACCCCTTTCACACTCTGTTTCAGGCATCGAATGATTGCCTGCCCGCTCGAAACTCCCCATGATACCTCCTTACTTTGCTCTCGATATTTTCTGAAGTTTCAATTCGATAGTTACTTTCCGCCACCTTCCCCGATGATATCGACCAGATAGTCAACCTTGCAGAGGTCCGTTATTCCGGAATACCCCCCCTTACTCTGTTGTAAGTACGCTGGAGTTCCCGAAGAAAATGATGACTTCATCATGATGACCTGAAGCAGACAAATGCAGACATCAATGTAATGGATCAACCTCTTCGAGAAGAGCAACCAAGACCGAGAAGATCCGTTAGATTTTCCGTAACCCAATCCCTTCCCCCTTACTCCCCTCTTAAATCTCGGGACGAGATTTCTTGTAGTGGAGGAGAATTGTGACGCCCGGATAATTAAGCTACAGTAAACCTCTACTAATGATGCCACGTCACCTCGATTACTATTACTAACCTCGCGTTAGTTCGAAACCGATTCGAATTCAATTTTAAAATCAAGCAAACAATAAAAGTTTTCAAATATTAAAACTAAAATGTTCGGAGTGAGCCAAATAATGCATAGGTAATTATGGCGGAGAAACCACATTTTTATAAAAGGGTTACATGCACTTAAGTGGTTAAGACGGTAGGTAAAACTATTAAATAAATGTCTTTTGAATATTATAAAATGTTAAACTATTTGGATCAGGGGTAAAACTTTTTGTGAGAGTAGTTGGACTTGTAACCCTATCTTAGGTATGGGTTTTAGTTTTGTAAAACTATAAACTACTAAGTAAATAAAAGAAAACAGAAAAGAAAAAGTAAAAATAAAACAAAAGAAAAGAAAAGAAAAGGATTCCCCCTGGCCCAATTGGGCCTCGACCCACTAGGCCAGCAGGCCGCCAGGCCGACCCAGGCCATCCCCTGCCTATACCCCCCCACCACGGTAACCCTAGCCCGCTAACCACCCACAACCCCCACTCCCTCATCTCTCCCCTCTCCCCTCTTGCTCCCGATCTGGATCGGGAATGGGGGAACGACCCCATCGTCCCTGGCGCCATCGCTCGTTGCCCTGCCTCTACCTCGTCGGCGCCGTTACCCCGCCAAACCTTCCCACGGCGCCCCGACCCCGTCGACCATCCCCCCCGC